>NC_056734.1:491096576-491286576 GCF_019279795.1 Protopterus annectens
AATTTTATATTTTTTGTTTATAACTTGCTGTATATAGTTAGACATATAGATGTAGACATATATATATCTATAGATGTATGCATTTGTATGTAAATATATATATATATATATATATATATATATATATATATATATATATATATATATATCTACCTACATATATAGATATGTTGCATCTGTTTAGATATTAATATATATACACACATACATCTATACATGTTGGAATACATTCCCTGTACTGTTGAATGACTGGGCTGGATGATATGTTTGTATAAACATTAGGGGTATCTATATCTGACATGGCTTTGTGGTAAATCACTTTGGCTATGGTGTGCAGGGTCCTAGGTTCCCGCCTGGCAGAGGCTGTTTATTTTGTTGCTTGGCAGAACAAGGGCAGCTGAATACAGAGTGAGTAAGGCACTTTTGAGCAGTTGTAAGCGGGTTTGCACGGGTTTGTGCTGAGGTAAGCACTGCTAACTTCCGGTTACAGTTTCTTATACTCACCTTCTAAATTGCTTAACCAGTGTAGGCATTGCTTACCCCCCGCGCAAACAGGCTTAAACCCGCTTACTTCTTTTTAAAAGTGCTTACTCCCGCTTACCCACGTGTAATTTCTTTAAAAGAAAAGAAAAAAGGGTTGATAGGAAAGTGGTGCAAAAGGGGCACAAAGAGGGAACGACAGTAGGGAAAATAGCTAGGGATATGCAGGAAGGGTGTGGGGAAGGTCCATAGCTGCCCATTTCTTCTATAGCAACAACTGTGCATATACATTGAATTTGGAGGTAGATTTGGACGCGCACACCCCTGGGAGGGGGTGAGGACAACAATAATAGGTTGTGATGCCAATTAGACCAGATTACATGTGTCCAGTGGACACATGTGCGAAATGGTCAGGTATGTATGGAGCGAGTTTTCTTTTTGGGGAACAGATTGCCCTTGTTTTTTTCAGATGAGAGTGGGATGTTGGGGAGGGATAGTAGGTAGTTAGGTTGGGTAGGTTAACAGACAAGACAATCAATACGCATACAGGGGCAGTATGTGACACATGTCGGGGGTAAATACCTTGATGGGGATGGGTGTTGGGAAATCGGAAGCCCATGAGCCCCCTAGTGGACACAGTGTGACTGAAGTCCCCACCCATGGGCAGTCACCACTGCACCTTTACAGCCCCAAAGGTGGCTGTGCTGGGGGCTAAGTTGCAGAGCCAGGCTGACCCTCTAATTGCAACATGTGGCCCTCAAGCTGGTGTAGCAGATCACCAAATTGTTGGTTGAGCTCACTATGCACCATGACCCAGACCTGGTGACAGGTGACAGGTTCCTGTCCATGCCCACTCCCAGGGGGGTTGAGCCCCATCCCCTGAGGTGGTTCCACCCGAAGGTGGTGCAGGACCAATGGACAGGGAGATCCTGGGTTGGGCCCCAGACATGCTGATGCCCAGTGCCACGGCCAGCTGAGGTGGGACAGATGGGTCCGCTGGGACCAGCCTTCCCAAATGTGCTATAGTGTTTAGATTTTATCATTGTATGTGGGTTAGTAATAGTCAACACATTCCATGGTTAGGTATAACAGCATGCACAGATATTCCCATTAACCCAGACACCAGATACGGAACGGTTGCATAGCAAACAGAACACATGCATATATGGGACCACAGTGGTAATAAGAACAGCATACAGGTACATTGATAGCACCATGCCACCGATGTTGGAATAATTAAATATAGCACATGCATGGGAACAATTAAAATATTTATCAAACAATTGGATATTATCAGAACATTGGAGTCATTACATACCGGTTGGGGTGGGTATGTTGTTTATTGTTGGAGATATGGTGGGGGGGAGAGAATGATGTCAATTAACAACTAGGGTATTCCTGTAGTCCACATTACTTTCCTAGTCAGTGCTGTTATCTGTACCTTACAAGTCTTACTACAGTACCCTATAGCCTTAGTTTGGACAGTGATATGGCAGTCATCATTGTTATACCTGAACTGAATTTACCTGCAGTATACACCTCTTACCTGGTATACCTGTGGAGAAATGTTTGTTAGCACTAACTAACTGTTTCTACACATACTCCCAGATTCCGGGTTGATGTTGTGCACATAGCTATGCAACTCTTTCTGTACAGACTCTGGCCATGTGTTGACCACATGCAGGTGTACCGGGACATATCTAGACTATTGCCCTCTTCAACCTTTAGTGACTTGACACACACATATACATGCTTTCCTAGACAGTTATATTATGTAGCACAGTGTGGGTGACAGTGATCAGTGATACTTTATTATTCAATGAAACTGCAACACTCACAATTCCCTACAATACCAGAGTAAACAGTACCAGTACAGGGTATAATGTTTTTTATTTCTCAGCACAGTCGTCATATCTGACGTACCTGTGGGAGCAATGTTTGTTAGCACTACCTGAACGTTGCCACTCAAAGTTCCATATTACACATTAGTATTATGCACATACATCTCACTCTGTTACTGTACACACTCTGGTCACAGCTTGACAACATGGGGGTGTAGATAGAACATACTTGGCTTATTACTCTCCTAACAGTTTTGGGAGTTGCTACAGTGACAGGTTTGCTCTCATAGATGTTTGGCAATCACTTGTATTCCCTGTTTGCTGGCTATACATCTGGGATCATCCCACAGACCTACCAAGGGGACAGGGGGACAGGTAGCAGATATGGGCCCATATACTGGGCATTCTGGTCTTATCTGTACAGTTGTTGGGTATGATTCTGTATGCAGCCTATTTCCACTCCCAGGATTCAGATCATGGCTGTGTCTGCTACAACTTAAACACTGTCCATCACAGTTGTGTCTGCTATATAGATATTACTGTATATCTCCTATCTGCTTTCTATCTTATTAATTCCCTGTGCTTTTGCATTCTGACCTTGTATTACAACACTCTTATACAGATTTCCTAGTCAGTTATATTTTGTAGGACAGTGTGGGTGACAGTGATGATTAATACCTCAGTATTCAGAGCAACTGCATCAGTCACAATGCCATACAATACCAATGTAAACAGTACCGGTACAGGGTATCATTCTTGTATTTCTGGGCACATTGTTGGTATCTGACAGACCTGTATGAGAAATGTTTGTTAGCACTACCTGAATGTTGCCACACACAGTACCAGATTCCACATTACTATTATGCACATAAATCTCACTCTGTTACTGTACACACTCTGGCCACAGCTTGACAAGATGGGGGTGTGGATGGGACATACGTGGCGTCTTAGTCTCATAAGGTTTTGGGGAGTTGTTTGTGTGCCCGCTTTGTTTTCATAGATGCGTGTCAATCAGTTGTATTTCCTATTTGCTGCCTATACATCTGGGGTCATCCCACTGATTTCCCAGGGGGACAGGTTGACAGGCAACAGATATGGGCCACTCTAATGGACATTCTGGACATATCTGTATGGTTGTGGGGTATGATTCTGTATGCAGACTACCACCACTGGCAGGATTAGAACCATGGCTGTGTGTGCTAAAAAAACAACAATTCACATCTCAGTTGCATGTACTATTCGGGTTTTGTTGTCTGCCTTTTCCCTGTTTTCTGTCTGTGTGTCTCTCAGTTGTACTAAATGGCCTCTGGGGATTACACCAGTCATATACAGGCATTCCAGTGCATTCTATTTATGGTGCACTGTGTGGGTAACAGTGCTTATTACAACAGTACTATTACGTGAATGCAAATTTACATTACCATATGATACCAGAGTATACACATGCAGTCCAGCAGTTAGACCTTTATTGTCAGGCTATTACACTTTTATTTACATACATACTATATGAGTCTTTTCCTGCCATATTCTCATATTTATACAGGTTTTATACAGGCAATCAGTTTACTAATACTTTTAGATTTATTTCCTATGACAGTACATGCAAGAGTATTACTGACCTGTCTCACATTGCAACCTCTCCAGGCGACTGCCAAATACCTCCTGGTTCATGGCCTGCTTGATTGCAGCTGTGGAGGACATAAGAAGAATATTTAGCCATACCTATCCATGATGTACATGAGCTGTCAATTATTACACACTTAGTGGGGTGATACTTACACACAGCTGGGACATCCCCTGCCATTCTAGCCTCTTGTGTCCACTGCTCCAAGAGGTCCCCCTTACGCCGCTTCAGGTCAACATAGTGATGCCTGACCTGCTCACAAGTTTGGGGTATGCCAGTGGCAATGATGAGGTCACGGGCGAGACAGTCCCAGGCATCTGCCTTATACTGGGAGCCCTGGTACTGGCCCTGAAGCAGTCTCTGTTCATGGTCTTTGACAAGGAGTCCAGCCATGACTCTGGACTCCTGGATGCACCAGACCTGCGCCTGAAAGCACACACCCTTTCCACTTTCTGACATAGTGCCTGCAAGGGAAGCTACAACCCGTTATGAGATGTATTCCTGCCTCTTGGGTTTAAGTAGGGCTGATTTCCTACACTTTTTCATGATTGGCCGATTTTGAAAAGGCTAAGTTATGGGCAAACATGCTTACCTAAGATTAGCATTGTTTAAAGGGATATAACACTGGGCACATTGAGTTAGCTGGCCTACACATTGCATACACCTCCTAAGTTGGCCTGTGCAATGCTTAGCGTTGCTTACATTTGACTTTGCATTATATTTCCTTTTTGGCATTGATTTATTATTCATTACATCTTATATGTATGCCTGGTATCCATGATTCATTGTACGTACACTGGATGGGGTCCTTGTGTTTTTTTTTTTATTGGGGACTTCAACACTCTATTACAATTACAGCTGACTTCTGGGCTTGCTGCTGTACTCCAGTTCACATATTTATGTTATGTAGTGGGTTATTGAACATATGTCTGTATACTGATTCCTTTCATACATTCAGTTTGATTTTACTATAGTGAAGACTTGTTTGCTGATACCTCATTCTTGTGTATTGCTGTGATGGCTTGGTGGTTAACTACTGTGACTATAGTGTATAGGGTCCTGGGTTCAAGACCTGCAAGACTGTTTTTTGTTGATGGGTAGAACAAGAGCTGTTGGATACAGAGTTATTAAGGCAGTTTTGATCATTTGTAAGTGGGTTTGCGTGGGTTTGTGTGAGGGTAAGCAATGCTAACCTCCAGTTACATATGCTTACAGAGAGTTAGCTTCAAAATTGCTTAACCTGTGTGCACATTGCTTACCCCCACGCAAACGGGCTTAAACTTGCTTACTAGTGCTTAAACATGCTTACTACTGCTTATTGGTGCTTAAACCTGCTTACTAGTGCTTTATTCATTATGACACTGACACCTCACATGTGCATTTACTGCAGTACTCCAGTTCACAAATATATATTATTTAGTGGGTTATGCAACAAAAATATTGGTCATAACGTGCTTTGCTTTGCTAAGCTAGTCCTCCACGGAGGAGTAGTAAATCCCGGGGAATGTCTTTTATTGCTGTGGCTTCCTGACCAGGTGCACGCTTACTAAGAAATGTAAATTTAGAGTTTCTGATAGCCTGGGAACCAGAGAAGTGTCAAGAATGATGTAATCTAAAATGAGTCAGTAGTGATGTATTATCAATATAAGAGATCTGAGACAGAAAGAGATAGCATTTTGCATTTGTCTTCAGAACATCCACTCACCAGCACTTGTTTGCTCTGTATGTAAGTAGAATCTTAGATTTTAGTATTTCTCTTAGAAATAGATAGAAAATAGTAATATTAGACTAGATGTTTTCTGTATTTACATCAGACTATCCTGCAGTATTGTTTTTAAGTTCCTGTGTCTTAACTCTTGATTAGCACTGTGTTGAATTGAGGATATTTGTCTTGTGTTTTTATTATTTATTATTAAATATTTTTAAACCTTTCAACTGTAGCTGTTTTGTGTAGAGATAATTTAAGCTGTAGAGTACTTGCATGTATTTTGTGATACTGTACTAAGCCACTCCAATAGCCTTAAAAGTTCTGGTCACACTTACTATTTGGATAATAGTATTGCACAGTAAAATTTGACTGGTCTGTATTAGATGAACGAAAAATCCGTTCATCGAATGCATAAAGATCGAAGCTTCATGGAAATCGAAAATGGTATTGTCGGGTCTCAGTACAGTGAGGAGTAGGGTATTTGCCCTTTCCTCACTGTAGTGCGGTCACGGAGTTAGAATATATATTTAGTGGGGGTGTGGGGGGCTGCCAATTTCAATTTCCATGATGTTTTGATTATTCTGTATTCGATGAATGGATTTTTTGTTCATCTGATATAGACCCAAATTTGACACCCTTTGTTAAGGGCCTTATTAGTAGCTGATATTAGTGGCTGGTGGCAGTAATTACTACCTTATAGTCTGGGTTGAAAGGGGGCACAGCTGGAGAGCCTGTGCCAGCCTTCCCCAGGAGTGTCTTTGTATTTGTATATAAATCAAATCTTAGAGTGTTTGTGTGTCAGCTACTTGGAAGGGACATGAAGCACTGGTTGGACAGAGAGGGTGCTGGAGGTTTTAACTTGACCACTATGCTGAGATCTGGACCCTATAGCTTTGCCAGTGGGGGGGGGGTCTTATTGGGGATCTGGAGAGAAAGGGAGAAACCAGCCAGAGACTGACTGTGATCGCTGTGTGCTCTTAAGAGAAATTGTACTTTACTGTGTGTGTACTTGTTATCCTTCCCAATGTGCATGCCCCTCACTGGTGCTAGTGGTGTGGATTGAGGCTCCTCGATTACTGGGCCAGTGCACGGGTGTCACAGGGTTCATGAGATATTAATTAAGTAAAAAAAAAAGAAGTTTTAGTTTTACTAGCTACCATAATGTGTTACGGCAATAATAATGTTTTCAATTAATTTTATTATTAAAGCCACCTTCAAGTCCTGCTTCAGTTTTTATTTAAAGAAGTAAACAATGACTTAAAGATTATCACAGAAGGAGGTCATTCTATTAACATATATGCTTTGTGAAGCACTTAAGTCCAGAACAAGGGTGGGGTGTCGCACGTCTTCTCAAAGGCATAATACATTGAACTCCCTGATACAAATGTTGTTGTTTTATCCATTTGCTGTAATTTTATTTCAATATCAAAGTTCTGTGTGATTTGAATGTTTCATTTTACACAGGGCAAACCATATCAAACTCAGAGATATAATTAGATTAGATTAACATCATTTGATTTATATCAAACAAGCTGTGGTGGTTACTATTCCTTATTTCCAAATGAAAAATTATTAATTTGCATTGTTCTCTCTTGTTTTACATTCTTTCTTATCACAGGAGACTAGGATCATAGGAAGTTACTACTCTATTGGCCCTGAGGACCTTACAAGCCTAGCCAAGAATTTAGCCCATGTTCCAACAAGTCAGCACCCGATGCCCCTGTCCAAAAGGCACACAGGTGGAATCCCAGGGGTGTATTTTCTCTTCCTCATCCAGTTATCCAGGTTGCACCTAAAAATGGTTAATGAGGTACCCTGCTTGATGTGGATCAGGAGTCTATTCCACAGAAGGGGGGAGTTTCTGGGACACAGATCTGTCCTGCCAACAAGTCCTATTGATGTCACAGACCAGGTTAAAGCCACGCATGTGGGTTACTCGACTGGAGCTTGACTTGTGGATATGCAGCAGTCCTGTCAAGGCAGGGTTTGAGATTGCTTCATATGCCAGATAGAGGTCACCTCTGAGGAGTCTGTAGAAGACTGAGTAGATGGACAGGACTTTTAGGCTATATGTGTAGGGTAGATGTTTGAGGCCCTGGATTCTTCTGGTGAGGAGCCTCTGTAGTCTCTCCAGCTGCTGCATGTGCTTTGTGAGGCACATGCTGAAAGGGGCATTGTACTCAATAATGGGTCTTATAAGGGAAGAATACAGGGATGTTATGGCCACCTTGTCCCTGGATGAGATACCCTTATTAATGAGGTGGGCCATGTAAAAAGTTTTCTGTACAATGGTGACAATATGCTGGTCAAAAGTCAGTTTGCTATCAACCTGCATGCCCAAGTCCCTCACAACTGATTGCATGCTTAGGACCTTGTTATTAATGTGATAATTTGTGGGGACATCACTCTCCCTAAAAGGGATGATGATGCATTTTTTGGCATTCAGTTTGAGGCTATATTTCTGGCACCAATCATTTGTTAGGGTGAGACTCTCCTGGAAGATGTTCACGTCACTAGGGGAACATCCAGCTTGCAGTCATCTGCAAACCTGGTGAGCCATAGCCCACTGGCTTTGGCCTGCACCTCAGAAAAGTAAATCCCAAACAACAAAGGCCTCAAGACCAATCTCTGGGGTACATCACTTGTTACGGGTCAACTGCTTGAGTTGGCTTCCCCTATTTTGACTAGGTGGGTTCTATCAGTGAGCCAGTTTGCTCCCCATCTGGTAACATATGGATTGATGTCTAGTTGAAAGAGTTTATCTATTATACACAAGTGAGGAATAGTATCAAAGGCTTTGGCCAGGTCAAGGTAGGCAGTGTGCACCATCTTCCCCTTGTCCATGGCTTTGGTGAGTGTCTCAAAGAAGTTGACCAAATTTAACAGGCTTAACATTCCCTTGACAAAACCAAACTGAGTGGGATTGAATGTTTGGCAGCTGCCAATGTCCTTGTTAATGAGGTCCATGATAATCTCCTCCATGGCCTTACAGATCAGGCTAATTAGGCTGATGGGTCTATAATTTTCTAGACTGGTGGACGCTCCACCTTTGTGCAAAGGGATGACAGTGGCTGTCCTCCACTCAGCTGGGATGAAGCCAATACTCAGGCTTTGGCTGAATAGGGTGCCTAATGGTGCTGCAAGTTCCTGTCTGAGTTCATGTAGGATGGAGTCTGGGATGTTATCAGGTCTCATGGAGGCTATATTTTTTTTGCCTTTGAGTTGGCTGTGATGACTTGCTCCCTAGAGATAAGGGGTGGGGGGCAGGTGCTGGGGTTCTCCTGATTTAATGATGGGAGAGACAGAGGGGTGAAGTTTTCACTGAACCTGTCTGCCAGCAGGTTGGCTATATCTACTGCATTTGTGTATGTGGTGTCCTTGACCACCAGTTCTGATCAGATCTGGTAATATCCATTATTTCTGTATTTTCAGATTTTTTACACTCTGATCTTGCACAGTCATGTGTTTGTATCATTAGGATTTTACCTTACAGAAGTAAATTTCCCTTACTTAATGATTTTTGTGATTTTTGGTTCAATTGTCTATATATCACTGATCAGGATATAACTACATAAAGGTAGTACTAACAGAGAAATGTAGTCTGCAGCACCACAGTTCTTCTGTTAGATTTATTCATGTCAGTATCAAAATCTGTGGGCATTCTGTACTTTCACTGCCCTAATAGGTAGAGCATCCTCAGTTCTGCCCTTAGCACTAAAAAAATAATTGACTATAACTGTCAGCTGATTTTCCATCATAAGGGAGTCACTGCATCTTGGATCTTCAGCCATGCAAACACCCAATGCAATGACCCATGTTGCTGATATTATGTGGGAGAGATGCACCTAATGTAGTCCTTGATGACAATATCCATTACTAAGGCATGGGGATGTCTGGCGCCCATGTGCCTGATTATAACAAAGAAGAGTGTCAATAATGTGTGAAGAACCAGGGTGCCACTGTATTTGAAGATGAAGCACTATGCAAAAATACACTTTAAACAACCTCAACTTCTGCTGCTGACCTCGGGGAAGAAAGTTAGTGGAAGGGGAAATAAAGGGTTTGGACATTACCAGTACTGGTATCCTATTAGAGTAGTAAGTATGTATAATGGGTCAGGATCACCAAGACCATTGTGAAGCCATTGTCAAATCATCTTAGGTGAGCACATGCAGTGGCACACAATAAGTTTTTTCCCCATTGTAGCAGTGCAATATTAGTATTTTAGGACAATTCATCACATTTACACATCTTAGTGCCTTACATACTCATATCACATCTGCTGTGTCCTTCCTCTTTGCTAGTGGAAATGGCTGACCTCATTTAACTTTTCTGCATATGTCAGACTGTTTTTCATCATCTTTGACCACTTTCTCTATATCTTGGCCTGCTTTTCCCTATAAAGCCCCATGAAATGTACACACCACTCCAGCTATTGGCAGAATGTTGCTAATAAAGAGACATTACCACCATTTTGTCTGTTGATTCCACTCCCTGTAATTTAATTTCCCATTTTACATTCCCACTAACCCTGATGGTTCATTTTTCCATTGTAATAACCCTACTATCCTGCTCTGCATGCCTTACCTTGACTCTTTTAATGTTTGTTTCTATGGAGATCACCATATTCTTGGATAGGTTGAAGTGAAGCTGCCACCTCTATAACTATAACCCTGCGCCTGTACACACCCTTTCAGGCTTGAATTTTCAATCACCCCCTCCCCAAACTTTATGTCATTTACAAAGTGATTCATCTATTTTTTTCCTTGCTTTAAATTGGGTCATGTTTATACACATTAAATAGGGTCATCACTAAGAGCAATGACCAACTGCAGTGGACAACCTCTTGTTACCTTTCTGACTTTTGAGAGCTCCATCTTAGCTTTACTCTGTGTTCTCTACAACCTAACTTATCATCCACCCATCTACATAGTTTGATTCCTTCCCTACGCTTCTTGTTTTTCTCAGAAGTATAAGGGTCTCCTCATTCTGATACATTTACCCTATCCTCCTCCTATAGACATATTCCTACAACTATATCTATCTCTCCCTGCAATCTCCTGTAGCTTTATCCCTCTACTTAACTACTTCTACCCCTAGAGCTAGATATGCTCACCAAAACTGGTAAATACTACCTAATCCTTCTACTCCTACAGCTATACTTGCTCAACAAAACTTATAAATACTAGACAATCCTTCAACTCCCAGAACTATACCTGCTCAACAAGACATGTAAATATTGTAAATATCGAGCACTAATTTCTGTCTCTAATACTTTCACTCAAAGCACCACCACTATTTCTCCTTCCCTGAATCTCTTCCCTACAGGCAATTTCTATACAACCTTAACTCTCAGTTTAGGAATCTCAAATAATTACTGCTTTACTATGCAAATGTAATAAGCATAACTTAATCTAAAAAAAAAAAAAATGAATCAATTTCAGTATGAATGTTACTCTCATACTGTCCTGTATTCCTTGAAATTGTATTGTGTAAACTGTTTAATGCTTTCTAAATTCTTGATTGTGTTGAAATCCTGTATGTAATATTTTTTATGCATTTTCGGAGCATTTCTCCCTGGGCCTCCACTGAAAATGGGCCATGTTGACCCAGTGGACTTCCCCAGTAATCAAACTGGAATAAATAAATAAATAAATAGAAGCGTGCTGTGCAGTACTGAGCCAATGGCTTTACTCAAATTCACAGCAAGACAGTGTGTTCTGTGGACCCATTTTGCTTCACTTTTTCTAGGTTGCACTGTGCCTCATACATACCAGACTATGTCACCACCATGTCGTGGGCTCTTGATGAAATAGTACTAATCTAACAATGTTTTCCATAACCATCTGTGGACAAACTGGTCAGTTGCATGAATTTATATGCATACCTTGTGCTGCTCAGACTCACACCACTGACTATCAAGGTGCAGCTGTTCATAGACTGGTGACTCCACTGAGTAAACACATTCTGGTATCATCTCCTATCCTAAATGCACTGCCATGATACAATGATGCATTACTCAAATAAATGATTTCTCTCTATCATGCTTGTTGCTCAAGATAATAATTTTGATGATTATTAACCCTCTCCTCTCTTTTAGTTGTTGCGGTCAGATGTCTGAAAATACCTGGACCTGTGCACTGCATTGTCACCAATACATGGCAGCTGTTTTCATGTGCAGTCCATACCCTGATGGTCAGATTCTTAAGTGACATTGCACTGTTAGTCCTTTGTTATAGAAATGGTGATCCTACTGCTCGTTCCTCTTCACATTAGCTTCTGCTCACATTTGATGTATTCAGGTAGTGCAGTATTGTTTCCATTAGTTTACTGTCTGCATTCCAGTACCAGAGGGGACTATGCTTCTCTAAACTGTACTCACTGTATTGCACGTGCTGTTGGTCAGATCACTTTCACATGCTCATACCATAAGTCTCCGGTTGTATAATGCTGGAAGGTCTTGCTGCAGCCTGGCAGTCTTTCAGCAGCTGTGCCTGCAGCTGTCTGTTGCAGCTCCTCATTTTTGCTGCTTGCTACACATCAGGATGATGTAGATGACAGATGTAGTAAATCATTCCAAAGCTCAACCTGAGGCATCAACACAACTGAGGTGCCACCTTATATCTCTGCTTGATCGATGCTCACAGATAACAAATAGGTGTCATTATCGACTGTTTCAGTCAAGGAGTAAATTACCTGTTGAAAGTGCTCTGTATCCTTTGTATATATACATAGGCTGGTGTTTGAATCATGTGTGAATTCACCAATTATCCATGATTTAACCTGCCATGTATGAACTCCTGGCTGCTGCTTCATATTAACTCTTATATGCATTCATGAGTATCATACATTCACTTTGGGGATAATGCAATAAGCACTGTTAATACTGTGATATTTGGAGTGGCAAAATTTTGTGTATAATGTGCAGGACACTGTCAGGGCCACCTGCTGCCTTTCTATATATGTACACTTGGTCAATAGCAGCCATATAAGAAACACAGCCTGCTATTATATAAAGTGCCTGCATGGTGTCATGATGTTTCTGGGTCATGCCATGCAATACAATGTTCTCCTTCATATGGAAGAGCTTATTTTCTAGGAAAGTGCTAGGAAAGTGGTAGGAAAGTGGTAGACTACAAGTGTGATATTTGTGAGCCGTGGGAACCTCCTACTGAAAGTAAAAAGAACTACATAGATTACTCTAAATGGCACAGGCCACCAATATGCATTGTTGGGTGAAAATTTAACTGTACTTATCACCAGACACTTGTCATGCCTCCCTACTTACCCTATGCTGGTCGATTGTTCCAGGTCAGTCATCAGGCAGGGGTAAGATGCCAAAGAGCATAATTGCTGTCTTTGCTACTATATGCAGTTGTGTGTAGTGGGGAAATGAGAGGCTCTTTGATGTAAAAAAATAGGTTTATCTATTAGAAAAGATTCCTCCTGGTGAGCATGGATGAAAAATAAAATATGTTCAAAGGGCAAAAGAAGCACCGGTCTCCTGTCTTACTTATGGAGTTGGAAAGTTTATAATATAAGACAGTGTAGTTTAAAGTCAAGTTTGCAGGTTACTGTTTCAACGTGGCAGTCAAACTTAAACTGGAAGTTTAGATGAGCACCTAAGATTTTGAAGTTTGAAATTGGGCTTACTATGAATGATCACATTACACTTAACTGCCATGCAATTAATTAACCCCAAAACATCTAAAACCTTGGGAGGACATTACTTAAGACTGAAACACTCCCAAGCATGAAAAATATTATAGCAGCTTTTGTAAAAAGCAAGCCCCCTGCACTCTCTGACATGTTGGTAAGCTCCCACATCCCTGAACTACATGTATACACACACACACACACACACACACACACACACATGCACACGCATGCACACACATGCACACACACACACACACACACACACACACACACACACACACACACACACACACACACACACACACACACAAACTCCAAGATCTTACAATCTTTTAAAAGAAGGAAAAAGTGATAAAACACTCACCTTCTCCCTCTTCTCTGAGTCTAATTGCTAATGCAATAAATCAGTCACCTTCCATTGTTGACATTCTGAGAGTCATACCTCTCAGCCTCTTAGCAAAATAATTCTGGACAAAGCCAAAAATAATGGGCCGGGGCAAATGACCAAAATCTGAGACAGGCTTTAAATATTGTTCTTATAAAATTAAGAAGATGCTAGACAAACAGATTTTGCATGCATTTTCTAATGGATATTTTTTTTTAACTTTATTGACCAGGTTAGTATCTGCTTTTCAGGGGAGAATTGATGTGGTATTTATACTACTAAGGGAAATTTGGCCAGGGCATCCAGGAACTTCCCCTGTGAGTGGGACCCATTTTGAAGGGGCACTTCCTATTTCCATTTCAGGTACAAGGGTGGCCCAGAGAAATAGGGATGCAGATGGAAAGAGGAGATGATGAAATGATGAAAGAAATGGAAGGGAAAACAAATACCAAGCCCAGAGAATTTGTGCAGGATTCTGAGGAAATGTTTCAAAGAAATCTGTTTGATGGAGACAAGTCATCAAATGATGGATGTATAATTACAACAATTCAGTCAGGAGAGATGTGAGATGATTTACTAAAAGAAATGGTGGTGCAGACTGACCCAGAAAATGCAGGCAGAATTATGGAGAAAATACAAAAGGAGGATACAGAGACATTCCTGAAGAATAGTGGTGAGATGAAAAAAAACAACATATGCAGGGAAAGTAAAAGAAGGCAAACATGGATTAACGGAAAAGAAGGCAGAAGAAAATGAAAACAGGAGTATGTGGTAAGGATTCAAAGTAAAGAATTCAAAGATATGGACAGGTATGAAGTGTGGGACAACTTGATACTTTCTTTGGGTGTAAACTTGCATGAGGCAAGAGCATTTATTTTTTTAACAAAGAGATTCTGTGACATTATATTTGAGAATTTTTTTCAGTAAAAAATTTTCTTGGAGAATATGAGAAAAAAATAAATATGCAATCAAACAAACAAAAAAGAAAATGTGTAATTTCGAACAAAGGTAGAAAGAGGACTTCAGAGGATGTTTGTATTTTTTTTGTAAAGATGTACTGGATATTGCAAAAGTTTATGACAAAAGGGGTTTATGGTCTGGTGGCTGGGATTGTAATATTGTGTTAAAACTAGAAAGAGAAAAAATATACATCTACCAAGCATGATACATGTGGAGGGGAGTAGGGGTGTCATAAAATACTGAGGACAAAGCAAAACATGCTTTTTCCTGTGGAAAAGAAGGGCATTTGATAAGTATCTGTGCCAAAAAATGTTATGTGTGTGGGAAAATGGGACATGATGCAAAAAATGGGAATTGAAATGTCATAAATGTAACAAAATTGGACATTTATGGATAAATTGCAAAAATGAAAATGAGACTCAGGAAAAAGAAAGAGAAGAAAATGAACAAGGAGAAGAAATTGTAGAAGGAGTAGAAGCAGAAGAAACATTAGATGAGAAAAAATAATAAAGACATAGAAGAAGGTTTTGAAATACATGATGAAGACATAAATTGGTAGGTAGTAAAAGAAAAAAATAATTATATGGGTAATTCGCAGTGGTGCAGCAGTGGCGTTGTTGCCTCACAGCAAGAGGTTCTCCCATTCGATTCTCGGCTTGGGTTGGGAGTGCCTTCTGTGTGGAGTCTGCATGTCCTCCCCGCGGTTGACTGGGCATTTGAAAGACTTGTGTTGATTGGGCGTGCCTTCATTGAAGGTTGGGCAACAGGCTGGCAACTCGAGACCATAAAAACCAACTGCCAATCATTAGCTGACCGGAGTTCCACTGTGGCAACCTCTAACCGGGAAAAGCCGAAAGACAAACAACAACAACAACATAGGTAAAGGGGTAAAATACAGGAAAAAAAATAAAATGATGAATTCAAAAGTAAAAAATGAAATTAATGAAAAAGAACAGATACAAGTAATGATTGGGGGCTAGTATAATGCTTAAGGTACTTGACTCACAGACACAAGATACAGTGTTTGATTTTCACCTTTGGAGATAAATTGGTTTTGTTTAGAATGGCCTATTAAGAAAGCTAGCCTAATAATTAGCTATGAAACTATTAGCTAAAGGAAATATGAAAATTTTAGAGTGTTTTTTATAAATGTGAATAGTATTAAAAATATAGTAAGAAGAATAGGGATTTTGGAGTGGGTTAATACATGTGAGCCAATTTGCAACCCACACTAGGTGGGTTGCAAATTGGCTCACAGATGGAACACACAGTGTGAAAGTAACGGACTCCAAGTTAGACTGCCAACCAGTCACAAGTGGAGTCCCACAGGGGTTGGTCCTGGGTCCTCTCCTGTTTGGCATCTACATCTCAGAAGTCCAGACCAACACAAAAGGACTCTGGCTGACCAAGTTTGCAGAAGACTGCAAGCTGGGAGCTATTATTAACTCACCAAGTGATGCAAACATCCTACTAAAAGGTCTCACTGAGACCAATGACTGGTATCGAAGCCATGGTCTTAAGCTTAAAGCCAAAATATTTGTTGTCATCCCCTTTGGTAAAATCTCAGTTACCACCAATTACCACATTGATGGGAGCCCACTGAACACTGAAAGCATTATAAGAGATCTAAGGATGCAGGCTGACAGCAACCTCTCCATTGACCACCACATTGCCACTGTGGTCAGAAAGTCCTTCTATGTGGCACATCTCATTACCAAGGGTTTTGCATCCAGGAAGAAAGAGGTCATTGTCTCTTTCTACTCTCCCCTCATTATACCAATCATCGAGTATAATGCCCCATTTGGCCTGTACCTCACTAGACACCTGCAACAGCTTAAGAGGCCACAAAAGTACTTCATAAAGAGGATTATATACATTAAACACATGTCCTACATGGACAGACTCAAAAGACTGCAGCTATTCTCTGTCTCATATCACCTACTTAGAGATGATCTATGCTTGACTTACAAAGTCACGTCTGACCCAGCTCTGTTAGAAATGCTACATCTAAAGAAATCGTAATCCCTCCATACCACATGCTCCAGAGACCTCAACTTCATTACCACAATCAACAGAACATGCTGGAGGGACAGGTTCCTCACCCAGAGACTGCCCATGCTGTGGAATAGACTTCCCATATATGTCAAGCAGAGCACCTCACTGTCCCTCTTCAAGAGAAATCTTTTTTTTTTTTTAATAATTTTTTATTTTCCAAATAATATAATGTTTAACAGTACAATCATCAATAAACAAGTATTATAAACCTTTATATACACTATGTACAATTGTTAAAGAGAAATCTTGATGAGTGGATGGGTAATAGAAAGTTCACCCCGTGGATCACTGCAGTGGCTCTACTTGATAGAGGTACTGGGAACTAACGTCAGGTGGCACAATGCCAGGGCACTTCTATGGGCTAGGCTTGTAAAGGGTCCAGGGCCATTAGCCTAGTACACATCAATGAACCTATGAACTTATATAATTATATCAGAAAACACAATATTTTTAATTAATGAAGAAATATTACAAACAGAGAAACTATGGGGAAGAAAGATAACTTGTTTTTTTCGGGAAATGAGAAATGATCTGGAATAGATGTATTTTGTAGAAATACAATAAAGATATTAGATGTAACTTTAGCAAAAAATAGGATAATTAACAATTGTAGATTTAAAATGGAAAGAAGTATATAGAATTATAATATTAGATGCTTATACTAATTGTAAAGAAAGAGAAAGCTTATTTCATGAGATTTTACACTATGCAGTGATAGATATAGATGTTATAATAACAGGGCACTTTAACTGTGATTTACGAGGTAAGAGTAAAAAAAAAGGAAATGATATAAGAAAAATGTTAGAAGTTATTAGATGTGGTATGCTAAAACTTTGGACAAAAAATCATGGACCTACAAAAGGGATATTCATAGAACTGAAATAGATTATTTTCTAGTATCAGAATGTTTAGTTATAGGAGAAAGGAGGGGGCAGTTGAAACAGGATTTTCTGGTCAGGATTAGTGAACTGAATTCTTACATCTGTTCTGATCTCTGTTTCCTTTTTGTTTTTCCCACCCACCTGCCCAACTGTTGTTGTGCTCTTAAAGCTTGGAGGCTTTAGAGTTGCCCACCTCTACTACAAATTTAATATTAGACATTCCTCACAGTCCCATTGCATCAATTAATTCTACTGAGTACAGTGAGATCATTTGTGAAGGCCAACCCCCTTTGCTTCTTAACCTTGAATTGTCTTCTGTATCCTCCCTTTCTACCTAAAATAAAATACACGTTATTCAGCTGCTCCTACTGTATTTGTGCCTCTTAATATTTTATTTTGCTGCTTTTTCTGTTTGTACTTAAAGTGTTCAACTGCATTTATTCTGCCACATTTATTACTGCTTGTCAGCAGCTTGATTAAATTGAAGACAGTATTCTACTGAATTGCTACTTTATTTAAACTGTTTTTTCTTTTTTTTTTTTTTTTTTTTTTTTTTTTTTTTTTTTTTTTTTGCTGTTGTAATTGTGATCTTATGCACTCTGGATTTCAGGTGCTCCTGCATTCTGTAGCATAGACTGGATTTAGACTTCCTGAATCTAGACTGTCTTGTATCACTTGAGCACTAAAACCAGCTCTTCATGGAGATACTGAAAGATCTGAAGCATCTGTTGCTCCCAACTAACTTTAATTGCCCATTTTTGTTCTTATAACACTTTTAATTGTATTTGAATTCTACTATCTGTTTGAATTGTCTGAACTTTTTTTTTTGCCAAATTTTACTGGATACTGTACTAGTTCAGCTGTAGCATAGCCCAGTTCCAGGTTTGCTTTTTCTGGGTCTGTTTTATAACTTCTGAGCATCAAATTCAAGCCATCTTTGTTGGAGAAGGTCATTCTGCACCCCTGTGGGAAGAGAGTGCTGTCTTGGTCCAATCTAATCAGTGGTGACTGGACTAGAGCTCAGAGAGAGCATCCTTATTGGCTACTTTGAGTTAAAAAGGGGTATTTCTTGTTTTATTTAAGCCCTGCATTTGCATTTGTTTGTGTGCAGAGCACCATTGTGCACTGCCACATAGTGATGGTTACCATTGGTGGTTATAGATGCAAATGTTTTGCTTGTTAAATTTTCCCTTAGCACTTTGCTTGTGGTCCTCTCAAGGTTTTTTGTGGCCCTGCTCTTCTGTCAGGTGAAACACTCAGCCTAGCCTCAAAGGTACCAACACACCTCTCACAAACTAGCCATTCCTAAGTGTGACCTCTTTTCCTGACCATATAAATTTATCTAACACTATGAATGGACCATTTCCCACAGTTTCTCCAGCCAGCTTAGTTGATATGGGCATCCTGAGGCAGTGTAGCAACTGCCTCATATTCACTGACAACCCTCTACTCCTAGTCTACACAAACTCAACATGCGAGAGATGCGACTATATTAACAACCTTGAATCCATGCTCTCTCATGTAGCAGTCAGTATATATGACAATGAGCGGGTTGTCAGCATGCACACCTCACCTCCTACTCCATCCAAACTATCATCACACATATTACATATGCGGAGGTCCAGAGACCTCCCAAACATAAACACAAGCACGCTACACATAATACTTCCTCTGCAGAATACAATACACATAATAGCTCATGCACCAGTGCCTCATCTGTCAAGCCTTTAAGACAAAATACAAAATTAGTCATAGGTGATTCCATCGTGACACACACAGATGTCCCTCTCCCAAGGCTGGATAAGGAGAAGGTCATGGTCAGCTGTCTGTCAGGTGCCAGGATCCACTATATCACACATAAACTCAAGTCTCTCAAAAACAGGTACTGTTATGACTCTGTCATAGTCCACGTTGGTGTGAATGACTTGAGACATACCCCTTTGGACTATATGAAGAGAGACATGATTGAGCTCTCAGACTATGTGCAGGTATGTCCCTAGCCTTAAGCAACATTTTACCTTCACCTAAGATGATATCTCAATACAAACAGAAAATGATTGACTTCAATAATTGACTTAGTTTCTGGTGTCATTCTAAGGGGATACAGTATCTGTCAGCCTGGGATGACATGATCGATATACATCAATGCTTTGCCAAAGATGGTCTTCATCTGTCACCCCTGGGATTTTGGCTACTGGTTAAGGCTCTTGCCACCCCATAGCACCTTTTTTAAGCAGTGTTTCAAGGACAAAATTCCTGATGTAAAAACTCCATCTAAATACAACTGCAAAGTTATGCTGCTAAACGCTACGATTCTTAACATGAAACTGCACTTACTGGAAGCAGTCCTCACCTTGGAAGACACATATATTTGAGCAATCACGGAGACCTGGTATAATGCTGTGGAGACCACCCCAGCCAAACTCGGCTATACCTCCTTCCACATGTTCAGAGCACAAACTAAAGGTGTGAAAACTAAAGGAGGTGGTATATCAATATTCATTAAAGATAAATACACCTCCAGATGATTCCCTGGAGATACCTCAGGTGCAATTAACTGCTGGTAGGACACCTATTCAAGTCATTGCCAGTTATAGGACCCCCTCCATGAGTCAGGACACCCACTCTGCCTATTTGGATCTATGGGTATCTATCAAGATACATCTCAGCACCATGGTTTTGAGTGACTTTAACTACCCATCCATTGGCTGGGTAAATAACTCAGTTGCCCAAAGGTTCCTCAACTTCGTTAGCTCCAGTGCCCTGGATCAGCTGGTTGACACCCTCACAAGGGGTGCCAACAACTTGGATCAGGTGCTTACCAGTATGGGAGACCTCTGTAGCACCCCCATTGTGAGGTCTTCCCTAGTGAGATCTGACCACAAATCAGTCTCATTTGAAGTAAGTATGACATCTAACCCCCTCCCCAGAAGTAAATAAACTAAAGAAATTCTCCAAAGCAGATTATAATCTCTTATGGAATTGGATAAATAGCTTTACTGCACCTCCTCCTCAGATGGAACTGGCAACTACACCAAGTTCTACACCAATGCTTTATATAAACACCTGTATAACTGCATTGACTCATCCATACCTGATAGGACCAAAACAAGCTCCTCAAGAAAGAACAAACCTGCCTGGTGGACAACTGCCATTAACAGGTTTTACAATAAGAAGAAGAAATTGCTGTCTAAGAGTAATAGGGAGCAAACCCTAAACTGGAAACACTCCCTCCTTAGCTTAAACACGCAAATAAGACTTCTTCTGAAGTTCTCCAAAGCAAACTATGAATCCAAATTAGCTTCCTCAACTAAGGACACCCATAAGGCGTTCTTTAGTTACATCCATAACCTAAAAATAAAGGCACATATTTGTGCCAAACTGGTAGTTAATGATACCACATATACTGAGCTTGTGGACATAGCTAACCTGTTAACTGACAGGTTCTGTAAAAACTTCACTTCCATGTTGCCACCACACGACCCCATGACATCCCTACCACCTGTCCTCTACCTTGTATCTCTACAGAGCAGGTCATAAACACCCTCTTTAAGGCCAAAAACACAGCATCAATGGGACCTGATACCATCCAAGGTTGTGTTCTACATGGGCTCAAACAAAAATTAGCAACACCACTGGGTACTCTTTTCAGTCATAGTCTAAGCACAGGCTTCATCCCAGCTGAATGGAAAATGACCACTGTTATCCCCTTGCACAAAAGTGGTGCTTCCACTGACCCCAAGAACTACATATCTATTAGCCTGACTAGTCTATTCTGCAAGGCCATGGAATGAACTATCATGGACTCTAACACCAAAGATATAGGTAATCTCTAAGCACTTGACCCTACTCAGTTTGGATTTATCAAAGGGAGATCATGCCTGTTAAACCTGGTGAACTTCTTTGAGACAGTCACCAAGGCCTTGAACAAGGGGAAATCTGTGCATACAGCCTACCTAGACTTAGCCAAGGCTTTTGACACTATCTCCCACACAGACATCTCAACAAACTCACCCAGCTAGGTATCAACCCTTATATAATTAAATGGGTCACTAACTTGCTGACTGATAGAACCCATATAGTCAAAATAGGGGAATCCACCTCCAACAGCGGACCTGCAACCAGTGGTGTTCCACAGGGATCGGTCCTGGAAGCTCTACGGTTTGGAATCTATTTGTCCAAAGTGCAAGCTAAAACTAAAGGTCTGTAGCTGACAAAGTTTGCTGATGACTGTAACCTGTGAGTGGTCATAGAATCTCCAAACAATGTCAACATCCTACAAGAGGTTCTTACACAAACAAATTATTTATTTATGTATTTATTTATTTCAGTTTGATTACCGGGGAGGTCCACTGGGCTTGGGGGCCCGTTTTCAGTGGAGGCCCAGGGAGAAAAGCTCCATGTTTTTAGTTACATACAGTTACATACAATTTATAAACGAAATTACATAAAAATTTGAATAAAAAGTAACAATAAAAGTTTCAGAGACTGTTGTATTACAAATAACAGTAGTCTGTTGATTGGTGCCAAAGTCATGACCTTAAACTCAATGCAAAAAAAAAAAAGTATTATCATCCCTTTTGGTAAATGTGATGTTCCTGATAACTACCACATCAATAACAACACCCTAAGTATGCACTCAGTGGAGAGATACCTGGGCACACAGGTTGACAGTAACCTTACCTTTGATCACCATGTTTCCACAGTTGTAAGAAGGGCATTCTATATTGATCATCTCATAAGTAAGGGCATTACATCCAGAAAAAAAAGAATTCATAACATCTCTGTAGTTTTCTCCCATCAGGCCAATAATTAAGTACAATGCCACTTTTGGTATGTACCTTTCCAAGCACCTGCAGTAATTGGAGAGATCACAAAGGTTCCTCAGAAGTAAATTCAAGGTCTTCAAGATCTGTACTATGTGGATCATCTGAAATTACTGTCACTTTATTCTGTTTCATACAGACTACTCAGAGGCAATCTATGCCGTGCATATAACACAGTCTTTGACCCTGCTTTATTGGAAATGCTGTATATCTGCAAGTCAAATTGCACATGGGTTACTCACTTTAAAGACCTTAACCTGGTATGTGACATAAATAGAATCTGCTGGAGGGACACACTTGTCTCCCAGATGTTGCCACACCTTTGGAACGGACTCTCACTTCATGTCAGACACCTTATTTGCCCTCTTCAAATGCAATCTGGATGAGTGGATGGGTAACCATAAATTCACCCTGGGGATTGCATCCATGTCTCTCTTGGACAGGGGTAATTGATGCTGATCATGGAAATTAGGGTAGAACTTGGCTAGGCTTGTAAGGGCTCTAGGGCCATTAGCCTAGTAACTTCCTATGATTGTATGATCCTATGATCTTGCAGTATGGCTAGAGATAAATGAAAACAAGGAATGCATAAAAATAGGTAAAGGAATAAAAAGGATAAATAAGAAAGCATGGAATGGAGAAGGAAATAGATTAGTAATACAGTTATGGAAATATGTTACTATGAGAACATTTTATAAAAATTTATCTGAATGGTGGATGATATTTAAGAAAATATATCAAAAAATGTTTTTTACAGTGGCAATATGGTGTGAGAACAGTAGAGAAAGGAAAACATAAAAGAACATATAATAATGCATTAGAAGATGTAGAACATAATGATAGAAAGTACTTTGATAAAGAAAAATAATTATATGAAAGAAATTAAGAAAAAATACAAGAATTATTATATAAGCAATATATTTTTTACAAGGAAAAAAAGTATTGAGTTACTTAAGCAGATTAGTAAAGGAAGATGGTAGTGTAATGAGAGAAATAAAAAATGCAAAAGGAGAAATAGAAAGAACTCAGGGAAAGATTATAAACAGTGTAGTTTAGTATGTACAAAAATGTTTAAAGAAAAAATATGGAAAGTAAAACTGTTAACAGAAAAAGATAATAAAGAGTTATAAAATGAGAGTTTTTTAAATGCACCAGATAACATACTGATACAAGTAAACACAGATCTGGCCGTAGGACAGATGGAATAGGGTATGACACGTATAAAAATTTAAGGAATTGGCAAAAACATTTTTTTAAAGATTTTGCATGAATGGTTAAATTAAGTGTTTATGTATAAAGAATTATGTAGTGGAGTACTTAAATTCATATGGAAGAAAGAAGACAATTAGAAAATGGAGACCAATAGTATTGAATAATAATGATTATAAGATCTTTATGAAAATAATACAAAAAAGATTTGAAACTAAAATGGGAAAATATTTTGGACGCTAGTATATGTAGTACAAAGGGAAGGGTTGTCGATAATTACTAATGATAGAGAAACTGTGGATGGTATTATGAATAGAAAAGAAGAAGTGAAAATCATGATAGAAGACTTTAATAAGACATTTGACACAGCTGGACATGAAATCTTATGGGTAATAATGAAAGGATATAATATAAGTGAGAACATTAGGAAATGATGTATGTCAGTGCATAGTAATAATAAAGTAAAACTACTTGTAAATTGATGGTTAAGCCAAGAGGTACATATGAAGAGTGATGTAAGACAGGGAGGTACAATGAGTTGTATACTCTTTAAATTAGTTGTGACTTTTATAGTATAAGAAATAAATTACAAAATGAAGGAGGCAGGGTATATAATACCTGAAGGGTTAAGAATTCCAGTTCTATTAACATATGCAGATGACATTATAACCATTGCAAAAAACAAAATATGGGTAAAAAAGTAATAATTTGCACAAATGAGAGACTAGAGGTGATAGGGGTGGCTTTAAATAAAGACAAAAAAGTTAGGTGATATAGTAAAGATAGGGAGTATATAGTTTACAATGAATTAAATTTCTGTGTTAGGTATAAAATTTGGGAATAAAGATGCAAGTATAATTCAATGTGAAAAACAATGGAAGAAATGTCATTTGGAATAAGGCTTATTTGATAAATTCAGTACAGTGGGAAAATAGCACTCTTAGCAAATGTATTTATGTTGCCCACAGTATTTGAAAATGAATTATTGTACATACATTTTTCATCTATATGGGGTTCTAGATTAAACCCAGTAAAAAGTGGAGTTTTGTATGCAAATAAAGAAAAATTAGGTTTAGGATTAATTAACCCAGTGGTACATGCTGCTTCAGTGTTAAAGTGGATAAATGAAAAAGACAAAAAGATTAGTAGTAAAATTGAATAAATGTAAGTATGATAAATTTAGGGGTATGGTAAAAAGAGTAAAGCAGAAAAAGAGTGTATGAATGAATAAATAAAATATTACCAAGAAAAATATTTTTGTGGAAAATAAAAATTGATAATATAGAAAAAGTTATTAAAAAAACTGCAAAAGGTGTCAATATAGAAAAAGATAGAAAGTATGGTATAAGAATGCAATGATAAAATATTACTATGTAAACCAATGGAAAATCTAACATGTGAAAAAATAAAGTTATAAAAATAAGAAGCAAATGGTGTAATGAGATAGTAGAATGTCAACATTTTTGTGGAGACTTGTAATTGATAAATTGCCAGTAAAAGGAAATATGCTTTATTAAAAAGAAAAGTGATAGAACATGTTTACATTGTCAAGAACAAGAAACTACAGAACCTGTATTTTTGAAATATAAAAGAGCAAACACATTATGGGGAAAACTAGGTAAAGAAGATTTTTTAGAAGATATAAAAGAAGTAGATAAAATAAACATGGATATGATTAAATGTGGATATTATAAAAATATAAATAAAGAATATCTTAAAATAATAGATAAACAGTCATTTTATGTTATACAGGCTATATGGAATGAAAGACTAAATGAACAGGCAAATTCAATAAACTTTACCCCATCCGCTGAGATCATGTGTGTGTGTTGCGCCACACTGCACACATGATAGTGCACTGTTTTGTATTCAGTAACTGGTTCTACACATTATGTAGACCAGCACAACCATGCTAATTACAGCATAATCAACTGAATTGTATGCTAATCGACCAATTCAAGTTGGAGGAGTTATTTGACAAGCTATAACGTAACCATGTCCACTCAGTGCTGGTTTTACCTGTGAATTCCAAAACCTACTGGAATACAGCCCAGAAAGGAGTCTACACAGAAAGAATGTTAGGGGCTGCTGTTGCTTTAATTCATGTACATGTGCACCAGGCTGAAGCCTATGTTGTTGCTGCTGCTGCTGCTGCTGCTAATCCATGGCCAAGAAGGAGAAGAGTTTTCAGACCCCAGTTAACTTATAATCTGCATGATGTGGAAATTGTAGACTGCTACAGGGTAGAGAAACACTAAAGGAACTCTGCAATCTCTGTCATCCTCAACATAGAGCCAGGGTAAACTGAGGGACCAATACCAGTGGAGAAAAAGGAATGTGCAGTACTTAGAATTTTAGCTCAGGAACCTTCCAAAGACCAACAGAGGACATGCTGAGGATGGCACAGGCATCAGTATCCAGGATATCCATCAATTCCTGAATGCTATGCTCCAACATGCCAGTGACCACATGTATTTTCCCCGTATTCCTGAGAACAGGGCTACAAATATGCAAGAGTTCTACCATGTAGCACACTACCCTGACATACTGGGTGCCATAGATTGTACACATATAGAAATCAAGGTACTACCTGGGGAACAGGGAAGGATACACATAAATAGAAAGGGCTTCCACTCCATTAACTTATTAAGTTATGTGTAATGCTAAGGGAATCATCTTTAATGTGTGTGGTGGCAACCCAGGCAGTTACCATGATTCACATATCTGGCACACCTCCCAGCTGTATCAGATGGTCACTAAGGTTGATATACCACAGGGTCATATCGGTAGCACCCCCCAATAGCCATCCATTCATGAGCCACTGCAGCTGCTCTTCTCCAGGCTGATAAAATCATGTCAGTGGCCCTATTGCACACCTGATCAAATGTCCTGCTCTGACTACCTACTGCATTCACATCAGCCACTATCTGCTTGCCAAATTTGCATTCTGCCAGACATATCCCCATGTCCCCTCTCAAGCAGAAAGGCACCATGTTGCCTAAATGCTTCCACAATAACTTCATTCTCAAGACCACTGGCATACCTCTCAACTTCTTAGAGTAAGAAATCTGGACAAAGCCAGAAATAATGGGGGACAAAGGCCAAAAAATATGGAACATTTTTAAATATTGCTCTTACAAGCTTAGAAAGTTGATAGAATAACAGGTTTTGCATTGACATACATTTTATGAAGGTAAGAAGTCTTCAACTCAAATATCTGTCAATATTTTCTGACTCCATTCCTCAATGATTTGCTGCTGATTTCCAGAAAAAACACAATTTTCTGAGGAACAGATCAAAAATATGAAGCAAAAATGTGGACATTCTGCATAAATTTGTACACTTGAGAGGTATTGCTGAAGGGGGGTTTGCAAGGATTGGGACACCAGGGTGCCATAGTCCTAGGTGACATATAAGACAAAAGAAGGACAATACACATAAATATCACATAAATAAAAGCCTGCTTAGATATAACATAAAGTGTAGTACTTCACTATTACCCACTGGAGAAACATAAAACAGTTATGATATTCAAATATAAAAGAGACATTGTGTGGTAACTTATTACAATCACACACAAAGCAAGGTTGGATCCAAAACAAGGAGAGTAACAGTAGCAAATTTTGTTTGTGCCAACACAAAAATGGAACTTGGCTCCCCCACTTCCAAAACAAGAGGCAAATGACACATTTTGCTAGAAAACTGTCAGTAAACTGTAAAATGTGCTATCAAATAAACTGCCCCTGAAACATGTGTACACATTTACCACAGAACATTCAATTGTATGCAATTACCAGTCACCTGTACTTGTGGCCAGCACTCCCCTAGAGGTGTGTACGGGTCATCCTAGAAGGGTAACACCCTTGTGTCATTGATAATATAGGACATTTACATTTCACAAAAATAATGATAGAAGAGTATAAAGAGAAAAGCAGTTTTAACATTAGCACTTGTGATGAGAGTTAAGGCTATGCATCTGAGAAACTAAAATGCCCTGACAAATAAGCCTATGCTGTCTGTACACTTCTAAGAAATGTATGCAGATTAAAGTAACATAAGTAGCATTTGCTAATGCATATACACATAACAGATTTTTCTTAGTGACATTTCAGCATACCCAGTATATAACTGAGAAATGCAAGCAGACCTTATCAAGATTAGTAGTCTCTGTGCAGATAAATCCCAAAGTAATATCTTCTTTTGTGTTATCCACATAAACAAGTCTCATCACCTCTAGGTTCCCTAGCTACATGGTTCCCTTTTATAGTATAGATTATGAGCACAGTGAAGATGCAAATGAGGTATGGACCCATTAGAATTGCTGAATCCCAAAATACTTGGCTCCGTGTAGCACATGTAAACATAGTGCAGACACTCCCTCAGTGTCTATTGCTAATGGATTGCAACAATGAATGATTACTGGTAGGGAGAAGGAAAACACAACAGCAATTTAGATTCCCTTACCTTTAGTGTGTTTGTCAGCCAGGTTAGACTTACAAGGTATAGAAGTAATTGTATCAAGGTTTTAAATGTAAGTAAGCAGCACACATTTCACAATTTCTGTTCAGTAGCATCCATCCCCCTTCATTTCTTGCCAACTGTATATTATTGCCATTTAATATCCTCACACATTTGAGGTATGGACCCATTAGAATTGCTGAATCCCAAAATACTTGGCTCCGTGTTGCACATGTAAACATAGTGCAGACACTCCCTCAGTGTCTATTGCTAATGGATTGCAACAATGAATGATTACTGGTAGGGAGAAGGAAAACACAACAGCAATTTAGATTCCCTTACCTTTAGTGTGTGTGTCAGCCAGGTTAGACTTACAAGGTATAGAAGTAATTGTATCAAGGTTTTAAATGTAAGTAAGCAGCACACATTTCACAATTTCTGTTCAGTAGCATCCATCCCCCTTCATTTCTTGCCAACTGTATATTATTGCCATTTAATATCCTCACACATTTTAAGGACAATAACACAGAATGCCTTACAGACTGCATGACTCAGATTACTGGTCAGATAAGACAAGAATGAGCAACAAACACAGAGACATAAAACAGATCTGCATTTATACAAGCAATAGTCATAAATGGTTGTAATCACTCAGTGCACTACATCTGAAATTAATACATGTACAAACTGTCATATGTTTTGTTTGTGTTGTGGATGATGTTGCAGTGGGTTGTATGTACAATGATTTTCATTCTCTGCTGCAAAACTGTCTCTGTGGTAAAGAGAGTATAAGACACACTTGTTGTGTTTTGAAAGTTTATTGGAGTAAGAGTTCAAATCCAGAACTGTGTGAAAACATTTCAAGTGTACCAACATAATTTTTGTAGTGTTATTGATTTAATAGATTTATTTTCTTCCTTTTTAATAATTTTCACTTTTTTCTTTTTTTAATACCAGTGTTTGTGTGCTGCATGGCTTAGCAGAAACAAGAGAAATGGAGAAACACAATGAATGTCAAGTTTAGCTGTGCTTACCTCATTTGTGTGACACTTAGTGCACAAACCTGGACTAGTGGCCCACACAGGAAGTAAACATTACAAACCATCAGACAGGATGCAGACAGTGTAAAGGTCAACAAGGATACATTATTGCATTTTTTGCTTTCCATCATGCAACACAGCTAATTGACATTGTGCGGCACTTAGCAAGCTTCTCTAACACCTGCAGCCATCAAACACCTGAAGACAGGAAGCAGGCAGTCAACAATTTTAAAACAGATATATTCTATTAATTCTTTTGGGCACCGTGCATGCACACTAAGAGGCATAGCGTGGCTGTTAACACACAGAATTTAAGAGTGAGTACAGTATTATGTAACTATTATTTAAATATTCATGTGGCAGTAGATGCAAGTGTAGGGCTATAATACAAATGGCCCTGGGTTCTAATATAGGAAGTGCAACATATTTTTATTGTTGTAACAGTTCAGTTCATAGGTTCATAGGTAGGCACTAGGCTATCGGCCCTAGGGCCTATACAAGCCCAGCCAAAAAGGTACCCTGGCTTTTGCCACCCAAGAAAATTATTTTCCTGTGTCACTGTGAAGCAGAGCCACAGAAGTGATCCCAGGGGTGAATTTCCTCTTTCCCATCCAATCATCAAGATTTTTCTTGAAGAGTGCTAATGAGGAGCTTTGTTTGATATAGATAGGTAGTTTATTCCAGGGTATGGGAAGTCTCTGGGGCAGGAATCTATCCCTCCGGCATGTTCTATTTATTGTGGTGACAAGGTTTCGGTCCCTAGAGTGTGTAGCTCAGAGGGATTGGGATTTCTTTAAGTAGAGGATGTCCAATAGCTCTGGGTTTGACATAGCTTTGTATGTTAGGCAGAGATCACTTCTGAGTAGGTGATATGCGACGGAGTAAAGCAGGAGTTTTTTGAGATAATCTGCACAGGGCATTTGTTTGAGGCCAGTAATCCTCTTTGTGAGGTATTTCTGTGGCCTTTCCAGTTGTTGTAGATGTCTTGTGAGGTACATACCAAAAGGGCCATTGTACTCCACAATGGGTCTAATGAGTGATGAGTAGAGGGGAACAATGACCTCCTTTTTTCTGGATGAGAAACATTTTGTGATGAGGTGTGCCACGTAGAAGGATTTCCTGACTACTGTGGTGATGTGATTATCAAAGGAGAGACTATTGTCCAACTGTGTCCCAAGGTCTCTTATCACACTTTTGGTGTTAAGTATACTACTGCCTATGTTGTAGTTCATGGGCACAGAGTTTTTACCAAAGGGGATGACAGTGCACTTTTTGGCATTGAGCTTGAGGCCATGGCTTTGACACCAGGCATCTGTCTCAGTGAGGCCCTTTTGTAGGATGTCCACATCCTTAGGAGTTTTGATTATGGCTCCTACTTTGCAGTCATCTGCAAACTTCATTAGCCAAAGACCTTCTGTGTTAGCCTGTACTTCGGAGAAGTAGATACCAAACAGGAGAGGACCCAGGACTGAACCCTGTGGTACTCCACTTGTCACAGGTCTTTCAGTCGGATTTCGAGTCAGCTACTTTAACAGTGTGGGTTCTGTCAGTGAGCCCAGTTGGCAACCCATCTTGTGACATAGGGATTTATACCTAGTTTAGTGTGTTTATCTATAATTCCAGAGTGGGGGATGGTGTTGAAAGCCTTGACAAGATCTAGATAAGCTGTGTGAACCACCTTACCCTCATCTATGGTTTTGGTGACTGCTTCAAAGAAGTCTATCAGGTTTAGGAGACATGAGTTGCCTTTTACAAACCCGAACTGGGTGGGGTCCAGAGTTTGGAGATTACCAATGTCTTTGTTTATAAGTTCCATGATGATACGTTCCATGGCCTTGCAGACCAGGCTTGTCAGGCTAATGGGGCGGTAGTTCCCATTGTCCGTGGTGGCTCCCCCCTTGTGGAGTGGGATAACCATTGCTGTATGCCATTCAGCGGGCACAACGTCTGAGGTTAGGCTATGATTGAAAATGGTACTTAGGTGGGGTGCCAGTTCATTCTGTAGTTCATGTAGAAAGCAGCCTGGGATGTTGTCTGGTCCCATGGATGCTGTGTTCTTGGCTTTGGAGAGTGTGGTTTTTACCTGTGCAGCCATGATTACAGGAACTTTGCATTCTTCTGGTATAGAGGTGGGCCCTTTAGGGGGTGAGAGGGGGGTAAAGTTAGCACTGAACCTATCTGCCAGGATGTTGACAATATCAGTTGGGTCTGTATATTTAGTGCCATTGTGCTGTAACTCAGAGCAGATCTGAGTGTTGCCATTGGGATTTTCAACATAGCTATAGAATGCTTTGTGGTTGTCTTTAGAATAAGTGGCAATTTTGTTTTCATAACTAGCTTTGGAGGATTTTATCAGCGATCACAGCTTCTTACTGAGGCTGACCAGGGAGCTCCTCCACTCATGGGATTTTACTCTCTTTTGCAACAGTTTCTTCCTTCTGTTGTACAGTTTGTTTATGGCAGGGGACCACCAGATTGACTTCCTTTTTCTGGAGGATAGTGTCTTGGTTCTGTTTGGGATAGCATGATCCATGTACTTGCGTAAGTGCTTATAAAGTGCATTTGTGCAGGATTCAGTAGTCGTAACTGTATTGTCCATCTGCATGGGTGTCATGACATTCACTACTTCTGTCTTAGGAAGCATGAAGTTGGCTTTGGAGAAATTTTTTACTGTGGTTTCCTTAATGGGGGGTGGAGGCAGGATGTAGATATCTAGGACGATTAGCTTATGATTGGATCGGAAAATGAGGCATTGACTTCAGGTGTGGAACACTGGTCACTCATGTTGGTAATGACTAGATCTAGGATATTGCTGCCCCTGGTGGGAGAATGGATAAGTTGATCTGAGCCATTGGAGTTTATGAATTCCAGAAAGCGTTGAGTGAAGGAGTTGGTACATGAGTAGTTCTCCCAGTTAATGGTGGGGTAGTTGAAATCACTCATTATTAGGGTGTTTGATTGAACCCTAATATTTTCATCAAGAAAAGAGGAGTGGGAATCTTGGGGCATGGTGGCGGATCTGTAGCAAGCTACATTTTGGAATGCAGTTTTGCCCAGAGTTAGTTGCACTTGGATAACCTTGGATGCATTATGCTGAGCAACTAGCCTGGAGGTGTGGATATCCTTAATGAGTATGGGCACACCTCCACCTTTGGTGTTCCGGTCCAGGTTACATGGCCGAAATGTGTGGTATGAGTTATAGCCTGGTAGTGCAGTTTACAGTAATGAACAGGAAAATATACAAATGTTATTTCAATATTCCCCTGGCAACAGGTGTAAGTGTACGATTGCCATACCCATGGTCCTGGGTTCTAATGCAGAAAATTCCAGACATTTTTACTGTTGTTCCATTTCATATTATATTCAATATCACTTATAACACTTTATACATCATTATATATAGTGAGGCTGATATGAATTATATGTATGAAGGATAAGACACCTTACTGTGTTTTGAAGGTTCAGACATGTGACTGAGGATATACTGTCATCTATATTTCTGTAAGTATAATTCTGCTATCTGGACTTGGATGGCCTACACACTTAAATAAGACACATACACAAATGAGTGTATATACAAGGGCTTTGTCAAGTCACACAAATACATGGTTAATACCTCAATCTGTCATCTGCATTTATGAATGATTCATAACTATGTCTGAGAAGTACTTCTTCTGTGGCAAAGATGGAAAATCAAACTGAACACGTAGATAGAACAAAATCTCAGCAAAAACACAAAGTACAGAAACACTAGGCTTTAATGAAGCTTTCAGGCTCTCAACCCTTCATCAGCATATAACATTGTCCATTTCAAACCATTTAAATAGAGGAAACAGTTAAAATCACATGATCAAACCAGCCAATAAAACATACTAAAAGAAAGGAAAAAGAAACATAAAAATATAAAAAATATAAAAATCAAATGCATCAAGTTTTCTGTGAAAAAATGTGAAAAAATGTGTGTGTGTGGGGGTACCTTTTCAAACCATAATGATAATATACTGGAGGCTATATATTATACCACAAAATTAAATATTATGTTATAAATTACTCATTTGGCGCTTCACTAATACTGGTTTAATAGTAGAAGTACTATTTAAACCAGGTGGAGTGTCAGCTTGTAGTCTTATTATCCATTCTAGCTCTCTCATATCTAGAAGGTTGTTAATAGATAGGTTAATAGAAGGTTGATAGAAGATCTTCATTCTTTTATAACATACATTAATAATACTACACATTTTTTTAAATTTAAAATGTGTTTCTCATCAGATGAAATGATATTTCTGGATGTAAAGCTATATAAAAAGAATAACATGATACAAACTATGGTACATAAGAAAGATGTGCGTACAATAAGATACTTGGATAGTACTAGTATGCATTCTTCACATGTATTTAAAAGTATAATGAAATCACAGTTTATAAGAATAAGTAGATTAACAACAGATGAACAAATATACACTAATGAAATAACAAACATGAAAACAGAGTTTTTGAGGAGTGGATATGCAGCAAATATTATTGACAAAACTATTAAAATAATAACGGAGGGTAGAAAAACTGACTATAAACCTATTTTCACAGATCGTGAGATAGATGATAGTTATAGTTTATCGATAGTTAATAAAAAGAAAGAAAATATTTTGAGATACATTACCACATATTCTGGCCATTCTAACCAAATATGTAAAATAATCAAGAAAAATTGGCCAATTTTGATGGCAATGCCTGAATTTAGTTCAATAGTGGGCTCTAAACCCAGCTTTTCTTATAGGAATAGTCAATGCTTAAAGAATATGTTGTGCTATAAAGATTTTGTGGGACAACATAATACTATACATAGTAAGGTAGGGACCTATAAATGCTACAACTGTAGCTGTTGCGCTGATATTTTAGATACAGATAGTACCTTTAAACATCCTGTCACACATAAAAAATTTCAATTTCACTGTAGTGCTAATTGTAATACTATGAAACTAGTTTATCTTGCCACGTGTATGCAATGTCAGGTTTTTTATGTAGGAAAAACTAAACGTAGGCTTAAAGACCGTATAATCGAACATAGATCAGAGATAAATAGACAAATACAGACAAATGCTTTATATAAGCATATATATGAATACAGCAATCACATTTTTAAATTTAGATGCATAGATGTAGTACAAGTGGGTGTGAGGGGGGGTGATATTAACAACCTTCTAGATATGAGAGAGCTAGAATGGATAATAAGACTACAAGCTGACACTCCACCTGGTTTAAATAGTACTTCTACTATTAAACCAGTATTAGTGAAGCGCCAAATGAGTAATTTATAACATAATATTTAATTTTGTGGTATAATATATAGCCTCCAGTATATTATCATTATGGTTTGAAAAGGTACCCCCACACACACACATTTTTTCACATTTTTTCACAGAAAACTTGATGCATTTGATTTTTATATTTTTTATATTTTTATGTTTCTTTTTCCTTTCTTTTAGTATGTTTTATTGGCTGGTTTGATCATGTGATTTTAACTGTTTCCTCTATTTAAATGGTTTGAAATGGACAATGTTATATGCTGATGAAGGGTTGAGAGCCCGAAAGCTTCATTAAAGCCTAGTGTTTCTGTACTTTGTGTTTTTGCAAAGATGGAAAATCACCCATGTGGAAGAAAATATTTTGTCCCTTATGCATAGGTTTGACTGTCACACTGTAGAAATCAATTTCAGCAGTGTATAAAGCCATGACATTCATGCCCCCGTGCATATCTGCAAAGTTAAATCACCTAACAGTTACAGCAGCAGACACCCTTCAAACTGTCAAGTGTCAGATTAACCTTTCGATTTCAAAAATTGCTTTTCTCCCTGTCTGCCACTGTTTTCCCTGCTTAACATCATACAAATCTGGTTGGCATTGTTTCTCATGTTTGCCCACTACCAGTAAATGCAATAACAGGAATTGGTGGGAAATCATTATTTGCTATTGCTATTACTTTGGAATTAGACATCTCTGGTATTGGAGGGGAAGTGCCAAATTTTGGGCGACACAGGTGGATGTTCATGTGTCCAGAATATTTATTGGACTTCTGGTAAAACACCACAGACAAAGGCTTCTGCAGGGCAACTATTCTTGCTCCCAGTACAAGTCTGAGGCTTGGCATACTCTGGTCAAGGCTGTGTCCAGTGTGACTGACATCCCATGCACTGGAGAACAGTGTAGGCAACACTTCAATGGCATAAAAAGATGCAAGAGGAATACACTCAACCAGTGGTCAGATGAGTTTCAAACTAGTGAGATCCCACAGTTGTGTAAGTATCCTAATAAAGAGAATTTATAATCATAGAAAGCTAAATATAGGCACAGCTGGTATGCATAATACTCTTGTGCTCTTTTCTTTTCACAGCTAATCCTGAAATACTGGTAAACAGGCAAGCTCATGCTTATCATCTGGAGAGACTGAGGGAAGCAAGTGGTATGTATACAGCTCTAGAGAAATATTGTTGTAGCTGAAAAAGTTTTTAAAAAATGGCTTTCTATACAGTAGTAGCAAAGTAAATATGCCTATCCTAACTGTAAAAGCATATGCATGCATAAGTCTGTAACACAAACCAACTTTAGGAGTAGGTTCAAATACTGCAAGTAACAACTATACAATACTGCAATTCTTTAATAATATTACACAAATTTAAATCTACACAAGTGGCATAAATGCCCTACTGTTAACTGTAATTTGTATAATTGGACCAAGCATATGTGCAATATCTGCACATTGCAAAGATTACTTTGAGCAATCTGTAATTATAATGTGTAGTTGTTAGGATGCATACTTAAATTCAAAATTTCAGACAAAATGGTTGTATTATTGTGATAATGCATTGTATGAAAATATAATGGTACTAATTTATATCTTCTTTCTCTCACCCCAACCATTATCTCTTTTTTTTTAATTTTTTAATTATGTGTCATCAAATGTCTCCATGTCATCCATCTGTAACAAATCACTAAATGCCTCACAGCACAGTGAGGTAGGCCAATCCCAATGGCAAAGCTTGTCCCCACTCGAGTGGCTCCAGCACCAAACTCCAGCACATCTGGGACCCAAACTGGCAGTATTGCCTCTGCTGCCCCTGCATTATCTGCACCCTCAGGTAGCACTAACCCAGCTGCCACCCTTCAGGAGTACTGGCAGAAGTGGAGATTTTATCACCTGCCAGAGATCCCAGGGTTGGTGCATAGGGTCATGCACAGCACCATTGGTGTACACCTATGCTGGATGGAGAGGCTGCTGTCCCTCATGGTCCACAGGAGGACAAGAAGACTTCAAGAATGCTAGCAGCCAGTAGAGTAAGGGGGCAGAGATAGCAGACTTGCAGGTGAGGACTAGATTCTCATTGCCCCCATGTTTGATGGGCATGGGCTTGCATTGTTTCCTCCCTCACCCTAACCATGGTGTTCCCAAATTTTTCTGTCTCTCACCATCCCTGTGTCTTGTTTGTCTTGTTTGTTTGCATCTGCTTACCCACCTTACCTGATCCAGAAATACCAATGTCCCTTACCCAGCATTCCTCTCTTACTGAAGTAAAAAAATGGGCACCTGTCCCACAAAAGAAATATCATTCCATACATAGCTTTCCGTTGCACACACACACATATCTTCTTGACAGTCTTGATTTGGTCCAGTTGGCTATACAACATGATTGTGTTGTTGTCACCCCTTTTTGTGGAGGTGACAGTCCAAATAGATCTGATATTCTGTATTTATTTTAATTTTACACTGTTGAAGAAATGGATAGTTATGTTTCTTTCCTACCTCCCTCCTGCATATTCCTGTACTGTTTTCCTTGTGTTCTTCCCCTGCTTGCCCCCATTCCACCACATTCCTATCTACCTCATTTTAACACCTATAATCTGTTCAAAAGGTGGAATCACAGACAGCACGCATAAGTACCAAAAAAAAATGAAGCCCTTCATGTTTTGGCCTCTATGTTTGCACAGAGTTTGGCATCATGCACCAATGAGAAATGGCAGTGAACAGATCTTCTGTGGTGTGGTTAATTCTGCACAATGCCATTTAAACATGCTGCACTATGTCAACACACAGTAACATATGGTGAATGTAGTATAAAGTTGATTTCCATGTATTATCACTACTTACTTAAAAGTATTATATACACCTGGATTCAAGCCCTATTTCACCTGGGCTCAAAAAGAAATGTGTAAATGCATTTGCACATGCTGCCACAGAGTCAGCTGAGCAGCGGGTGTGTTTCCTACCCTCAATACTGAGAAGTCTTAGAATTTTAGTACTGAAGCTTGCATCTGTGCTCTGCTTAACTATGCACAAACAGGGAAAGCAGTAGAAAGTTGTATCTCGTATGCACAAATACTTTGCAAACCATTATGCAAACCCGCTGTCTGGCAGTGTACTATGCAAAATGAACAATAGCATGTATTACTTTTGTTTAATGTCCATTTATTGTTCATGACATAAAACTACATATGGAAACAGAAAGAATGAAGGTCCTATCTAAGAAAATGTCACATATTTACAATGCAACCATTTGTTACCTTCCCCCATGCACTGCCACCTTGATCTCTCAGTACTTTTTCACAAATATATCAACTGCACTACATAAATTAAACAAATGTTGGATTATGCCATGCACATCTTTAGAATGACAATACACATTCAGATTTTCCAATACTTGTAGTAATGTGGACACCTGTTTCTGTATAGTTTGTAAAACTGTCTCTTACAGTATACCTGCACATTAGAACACAACCACCAAATAGTACACATTGCACACTCATCAGTCTGGTAACATGCAGAACTTTAATATCTTGACAGTTGAACATGGCTAGCTATCCATTTCATGCAAGCCTCCCAGCATTTTCTCTCCAACATCTAGTGCTGATATAAGTTGTCCTGAAGCCTTGTAAAAGTCAAACTTGTGTTGTGCATGTATAAAGTACTGAGTTCTGTAGTTTATATACTTAGATATGTAGGGGTTCTGATCTCACTGCAGTCAACCGAGGTGTGTGTTTGTGCACTTGCTTAACATTAGAGAGAGCTTTTTACACCAGCATCTGGGATACTGCTATTATCATTTTCTCCTCACCAGACACTGCTGATGTCATTACCTATAAAGTGCTGTCTGATACACTCCAAGTCAGACTTGAGCTGTGGCACTTGCCTTAAATACAGAGTTCTTTAGTGCTTAGGTAGGGGTTCTGTTCTCACTGCAGTCAACTGGGCTATGTGTGTATTTGTGCACTTGCTTGACATTATAGAGATAACTTTACACCAGCATGTGGGACACTGCTATTAGCATCTTCCTCTCACCAGACTCTGCTGATGTCATCAACTATGGCTGATTTACAGATGTGCGGTATTCCCACCAGTGCAGCTTAGAGACTGGCCTGTAGGCCAGGCACAAGTCACCTCATCCTTTACAATAGATTACAGTGACAAGGCTTTCAGTCTATTCACATACATCATGGCATGGTTTGTAGGTCCTGTATTCTCTTGGTGAGAAACCTCTGTGGTCTCTCCAGCTGCTGCAGGTTTCTGGTGAGGTACGTGCAAAAGGGAGCATTATACTCAATTAGTTTTCTGCTGTGGTTCGAGTACAGTGCTGTTATATCCTCCTCAGGTCTGGATACAATGGCTTGACTTATGAGGTGCATGACATAGCCTTTCCATACCACTGTGGACACTTGGTCAAAGTTCAGATTGCTATATACATGTGTTCCCAGGTCTTGCACCACTGGGTTTCATCATAGGGGAGTGTTGTCAATGTTGTAATTAGCAGGGAATTCCACTTTGCAGAGGGCCAAAATAATGACACATTTTGCATGTAGTTGTAGACCGTGTGGCTTTGGCCATTTGTCTGTTAGCCCCTCCTATAGTATGTTAGCATTATTGGTGGACTCAATGATTGCACCCTATATGCAAGAATTACAAAACTTGGTAAGCCAAAGGCTTTATACTTTAGCCTGAACTGTCAAGAAATAGATTTCAGATAGTAAAGGGCCCAGCACAGATCCTTGGGGTATGCCAGTCATGACAGCTCTACTGGTAGAGTATGTGTTCTGTTGGTGAGCCCATTGGTTCACCATCTAGTGACATAAGGGTTAATCCCTAGCTGGGAGAGTTTTTCAATGATACCTGAGTGGGGTTGTCTGTCCAAACCCTAGGTCAGATCAAAACAGGTAGTATGCACTCTCTTACCTTTATCCAGGCCTATCATACAGAATCAATGGGCTGTGACAACATCACAGATCATCTATAGTGGGATTCAGAACACACACCTATCTGACACGATTGGATACACACTTCAATTCACCCTCCAGACAGACTATGTTCCCGTAGAAGGGTGTACATCAACATGCATCCATCTGAGTGGTAGGGGGACAGAACCTGATGCATGCATGTATAGACACATCCTGACTCTCTTCATCTCTGAGGTAGAGCAATATGTCATCATGGACCTTTTCTAAATGGGCACTAGTAATATCTCAGTTGTGTGCAGCAGACATGTGAGTTGTTAATGTTACATCCATGTTTATTTCATGCTAGATGTCCTCAAAGAGGCCATTGAGAGCATTCATGATGACAACACTGTCATCCTGATGACTTGACCAGACCAAGGCATTTGACAAAATCCACACTAAGGTATTCACTCAGCACTGTCAGATGTGGCCATAAACGCCTATATCATCAAGTAGGTAGACCATTGGATGCATACCTTGCATTTAAATATGTTGAAATGTGTAAATTGACCTATATCTTTGGTCCAGTGATCAGGTCTGTACATCAGGGCTGTCTGCTAGGCCCTTTCCAGTCCATTATTTAAGTCACAGTCATCAAGAATGATATACACATCCTTTGTCCAAACAGCTGTCTGGCAGACTACATATTGTGGGCAATCAATCATTGACTCCAACTGTGATATTAGTATAATTCAGACAGCATCAACACACACCAAAGATTGCTGCCACAGCCATGACAATGCAAAACCACAAGGGGATTTGTTACATTATGAAAACAAACACAGAACCTAAGAATAAAGTAGACATCGCACCCTATAAGCAGACCAATTGGTATGTGACCTGTGTCATGGGGTAGATGGTATATGGAACGCCCACCATCATGTGGCCATGGTAATGGCTACTCACTTGTATGTAACACAACTACTGAGTATGTGCAGGACATCCAAATCAAAGGCCATAATACCGCCATAGGTCACAGCCTTCATCACACCAATAACTGAATACAATGCACCCTTCTTCATGTACCTCCTTACACATCTTCCAATGATGTGTAACTGAAGTGCATCAGCTTTGCCACAGTAAGCTGTCACACATCTTATTGGCCATACCTGGGTATTCTTTTTATTGCATAAACATTACTGTCTGATTGTGCAGACCCCCCCCCCCCCAGCAAGGTGTTATATCAGATGCATGTGTGATACCAGACCTGGTGATGCACACAGTACATACATAAGTATTTGACAACATTGATGGCATGGGTTACATTGGTGTCAGTGTGGATTCTGCTATATATGTGACATGCACACCAGTCAACCTGTCTGGATTGATCATAATGTCATATACAGGTATAGCAGTGTCCCTTCTAACACATCCAGCAGATGTTATAGTGTCAGGACAATGTGCTTGATTACCCTTGTGAAGATAGGTGAAGGCTGCCATCTAGCCAGATAGAATTTTGCAGATAATTCTGTCATTTGTAAATATTAATGTAAGCCACAGGCTTGTTCTCTTAAATGTGAAAAGACTGCATTGGAAATTGAACTGTAAAAATGTAACAACAGTGCACTCTGCTGTAAGAAAGCTAAGTCAAGCATTTTATGACTGTCTTTGATGTCAAAATTCGGAGCCGATATATCTAGAGGGAGGCATCCTGCCTATTGTTTTAAGACCAGAGTTAATGGCTAGAATTTGCATGTATAAATGTCCTTTATTGCTCTGGTTTCTGACCAGGTGTAAAGAATGTAAATGTAGTTTCTGCTAGCCTAGGAACACCAGAGAAGTGTAAAGAATTATGTCATGTGAAGCAGCTCTGTGTTATCAATTTAAAGAGAGAGAATCAGAGAGCTCTGAGCATTTTGTCTTGAGAACATCCATCACCAGCACTGCTTTTCTGTATATGTAAGTTATTTAGAACTGTGTCTTCTCTTAGATATAGCTAGGAAATAATATGAAGCTTAGACTAGTTTGTTTTTCTGTGATGTCAGAACTTTTGCTACTGTATTATTTTAAGTATTTCTCTGTGATCTCTGAACTCTTGATTAGCACTGTGTAGTAAGAAGTATTGTCTTATGTTTTTATTATTTATTATTACATATTTTTAAACCTTTCAACTATTGCTGTTTTATGTAGAGTTAATTTAAGCTCTAGAGTACATTGCATGTATATAGTGATACTGTACCAAGTCATTCTAATAAGCCTTGACTGTTCAGTCACACTTACCATTTGAATAATAATATTGCACAGTAATAATTGTACACCCTTTTAAAAGCCTTTGAGTAGCTGATAAATATTAGTGGGTGGTGGCAGCTGGTACTACCTTTTAGACTGGGCAGAAAAGGGGCACAGCTGCAGAACCTGTGCCAGTCTTCCCTAGGAGTGTCAATGTAGTTGTATAAACTCTTATCACAAAGTGTGTGTGTGTCAGCTACTTGGGCAGGGACATGGAGCACTGTTTATACAGAGAGGGTGCTGGAGGTTTTAGCTTGCCCACTAGGCTGAGATCTGGACCCTATAGCTGTGCCAATGTGGAGTCTTATTGAGGACCTGGAGAGAAAGGGAGAAACCAGTCCCAGACTGACTGTGATCTCTGTGTGTCTTAAGGGAAATTGTACTTTACTGTGTGTGTATTTATTATCCTTTCCCTATATGGATACCCCTCACTCGTGTTAGTGGTGAGGATTGAGGCTCTTTGATTGCTGGGCCAGTGCAAGGGCATCACATATTAATTGTTTGGCAGTGGTGGGATATCCACACCACATATTAATTGGTTGGCAAATACTAATTGGCTTGTAGTGGTGTGGGTAGAGTGAATTCCTGTTAGCTTGTGTACAGTGATCACTGAAGGAATTTTGCTCTCTAAATCAGTCATGCAGTGAATACTCAGAGTTCAGATCACAATTGTTTTATTTCTTTTGTTAGCTTAGTTAGTCAGGGAGAGCAGGCAGCATGTCAGCAGAGAAGTATGGAAACCTGACAAGGAGCCAGCTGGCTGTGATGTGCCAGACTAGGGGACTGGTGCATGGAAACCTGACTAAGGTAGACATGACTGCAGCTTTGGTCACAGCTGCATCAGAAAACATCAACCAGGAGGACGATAAGACTGGCAGTGGAGATGTACTACCCTCAGAGAATGGACAGCTCAACCTTTCTGCAGAGGACTTAAAAATCCATCAGGAGCTAAATAGACTTGATTTGGAGGCCAGACATTCGGAAATAAAAGCAGCTGAGAGACTGAGATGTCTGCAGGCTGAGGAGAATGAGAAACTGCTATGCCTGGAAGCTGAGGAAAAGGAGAGGCAGAGGCAGCATGAGAAGGAGATGCTGACTCTTTGCCAGAGTCATGGAGGTAATGGGGAAGGGAGTAACTGGACCCCATAAGCACAAAAGGTCAGTAAATTTCTTCTGCACTTTAAAGAGGGGTATAATTTTGATAGTTTCATTCATATGTTTGAGAGGGTATGTAAACAGTATGATGTTGACTAAAGGTTCTGGCTACGGTTCCTGACCCCCTTACTCTATGGTAAAGCTGTAACTGTGTTGTCTAAAATGTCTGATGTTGACTGTTTTAATTACACTGTTGTTAAGCATTGCTTGTTAGAATGTTTTAAGCTAACACCTGAAACTTATAGGAAAAAGTTTTGTGAGCATAGATGCAAGGCAGATGAAAGTGTGTCTGAATATGTTGCTGAACTGAGCACTTATTTTCATAGGTGGGTGAGTGGATGTCAGGAAACCATTTTTGAAGGGCTGGCCAGACCTTTTGGTGAGGGAACAAGCCCTTCTCACTTTGCCTGAGGACATGAGGATCTGGTTAGCTGATAGACAATGTGCTACTTCAGATGAGTTGGGGAAGAAGGGAGACCTATACCTAGTAAGCAGGGCATCCCTACACAGGAAAGGGACCCGCAGTACTGCTCATGGGTCTAAAGGAACCCATGGAGGGCAGCACAGACTACCCCAACAGAATCTGCCAGTGGCAGGGGAAGCCACTAGTCCAGGTACATGTCCTGGATCTAAGATTAAATGTTTTGAATGCAACCAGTGGAGCCATGTGGCATACAGATGTCCACAGAGGCAAGGTGGGGAAGAGAGAGTCAGTAAGTGGGAAAGACAAAATGCCAATAGTAGGTTGTCTTGGAACAACAATGGTACTGAACTACCATCCTGCAGATGTCCTGGATAGGGCAGGATTTGGATGAGGCAGTACCATGTGCTTATGCAGTTACATCCAGTCAGGCTAGGAGACAAGCATGTGGATCTGGTAGCCTGGGGAAGACCCAGACAGACTGCATACTTGCAGCCAGGACTGATGAGGTGGTTACTTCAGGGAGGAAGCTACTCTGTAGCAGTGAAACCGAAGGTGAACCACAGCTGCTTATGGTTACTGATGTTCCCTTGGATAGAAGGACTGCAAAAGTAGAGGTGAGTAGCAGTACCCAGGCTGACACTAAGGCACCACTGTCAGAGGATGCCAGACTTCCTGTGGAAGGGGAGCTGGAAAGGGTTACAAAGAGAGAGTTGAGACAAGCTCTTCTCTCAGACTCTACATTGCAAGGCCTGAGGCAGGTAGCTAGTGAGGCACCTGATTCTCAAGGGAAAGAGGAATCTGTATACTGGGACAGATGTTTACTGTATAGAGAGTGGATCCCTGAGGGAAGGCTAGAAGGTGAGAGTGTACAGCAGTTTGTAGTGTCTAGAGCCTACCATTTGGTAGCCCATGATATTCCCTTTGTGGGTCATATTGGCATAAAATGTACAAATAGACCTTTTATGCAGAACTTCTATTGGCCTAGAATTTCTAGAGATGTAACAGGGTACTGCAGGACCTGTGAGGAGTGGCAAAAGGTAGGCAAGGCAGGAGACAAGGTGAGAGCTCCTTTGATGCCTTTGCCTGTGATTGAGGAGCCATTTCAGAGGGTAGCTATGGATATTATGGGGCCTCTGAGTACCCCAAGTTCCACAGGGAAAATGTATATCCTAGTTGTAGTGGACTATGCTACACGATACCCTGAGGCAGTGGCTTTGTCTTCCACTGAGGTAGAAAAGGTGGCAGATGCTTTGTTAGAAATTTTCAGCAGGGTAGGTTTCCCAAAAAAGAAATACTGACTGACAGAGGTCCCAATTTCATGTCAGATCTGCTGGCTTGTCTGTGGAACTACTGTGGGGTGAAGCACATGAAGACCACCCCCTACCATCCTCAGACTAATGGTCTTGTTAAGAGGTTAAACTCTACAATCAAGTCCATGCTATGGGCATTGGCAGACCAGTTTAAGAGGGAGTGGGACAAATATTTGCCCCATCTGTTGTTTGCTTATAAAGAGGTTCTCCAGGAATCCACAGAGTTTTCACCCTTTGAGTTGCTGTATGGGCATAGGGTGAGGGGACCTCTAGATTTAATTCGAGATGAGTGGGAAGGTGAGTGTGAACCTGACAAGGAGTCTGTTGTGGCATATGTCCTAAACCTCAGGACAAGGCTCAGGGAACTCATGGGCTTGGCCCAGGAGAACCTGACAGAAGCCCAAGAACAGAAAAAAAGTGTGGTATGACAGAAATGCTCAAGCTAGAGAGTATGCTGTGGGGCAGCAGGTAATGGTTCTCATTCCTGTCAGATACAACAAGCAAGCAGCTTGGGAGGGACCCTACAAGGTGGTAAGAAAGTTAAGTGATGTTAACTACATGGTGGAACTGCTAGGCAGGAGGCAGGGGCACAAATTGTACCATGTTAACATGATGAAACCTTACCATGATAGAGAGGCCCTTGTGCTGAGCATTTGCAGTGGATTGCAGGAGGAGTCTGAGGGAGATCTGGTGACTGATCTCCTCAGTGAGGCTCGGACTGACACCTCCGTGGAAGAAGTAGCAATGTCCCAGCAGCTTTCTCCTACCCAACTTTCAGAAATCCGAGCAGTATTACAGGAGCCTGGGGACATGTTCACTGAGAAACCAGGATGCACCCACCTGGTGCAGCACCATGTGAATACAGGACCCCAGAGGCTTATTATGCAGGCCCATTATAGGGTGCCTGAGAGAATATAACAGACTCTGAGGGAGGACATACAGGAGATGTTGGAATTAGGGGTGATTCAAGAGTCCAACAGTCCCTGGGCCTCCCCAGTGGTGCTGGTGCCAAAGAAGGATGGCGGCACCAGGTTCAGTGTGGACTACAAGAAATGAAATAGTCACACAGAGTCAGATGAATACCCTATGCCTAGGACAGATGAAGCCCTAGAGCAGCTGGGTGGGGCTAAGTATCTGCAACCTTTGATTTTACCAAGGGTTACTGGCAGGTGCCCTTGACTCCCAGTGCTAAAGAGAAGTCAGCCTTTGTGACTCCTTTTGGCTTATATGAGTTCACAAAGATGCCCATTGGGAAGAAAAATGCCCCAGCAACTTTCCAGAGGCTGGTAGATCATATCCTAGCAGGAGCAGGAGGGTTTGCCCTTGCTTACATAGATGATATTGCAATCTATAGCCATTCCTGGCAAGAGCACCGTCAACATGTCAGGGAAGTGTTGGGCAGACAACAGACGTCAGGTTTGACCATTAAGTCCAGCAAATGTCAGGTGTATGGCAGACATCTCCTACCTGGGACATAGAGTGGGGAGTGGTAAGATCAGACCAAAACCTGCCAAAGTAGAAGCCGTTCAGTTACCAAAAAGCAGGTGAGGGCATTCTTAGGGACAGGAGGGTACTACAGAAAGTTCATTCCCAGTTATAGTACCATAGCTGCTCCCCTCACAGACCTGACAAGGAAGAACAGGCCAGATAAGGTAGTGTGGACCACAGCATGTAAGCAAGCATTCCAGAAGCTTAAAGAAGCTTTGGGAGGACCTCCTGTGTTAGCCAGTCCAGATTACAGCAAATAATTTGTTGTGCAGGTGGATGCTTCAAAACATGGGGTGGGGGCTGTACTTAGCCATATTTATTCAGAGTGAGATGAGCACCCAGTGGTTTATCTCAGTCGTAGACTCCAACCCAGGGAGGAATGCTATTCAGCTGTAGAAAAGGAATGTGTGGGCACTGCAGAAACATCAGTCTTATCTGTATGGAAGAATATTCACTGTAGTGACAGATCACAATCCCATAACATGGTTAAACAAAGCCAGCCAGAAAAATGCCAAGTTGCTAAGATGGAGCCTAAGGTTTAAAGCATATGATATGTCAGTGCAGCATCACAGTGGAACTAGCAATGCCAGTGCAGATGGGCTCTCAAGACAGGGAATGGGGTAAGGTATACTCAGATAGACCTAACCCTCTCAAGCAACATTTCTCAAGGGTCACTTGAAAAACTAGTTTGAGTTCTCCAGGATGGGGAGATGTGTGAAGATAGGTGAAGGCTGCCAGCCTAGCCAGATAGAATTTTGTAGATAATTCTGTCATTTGTAAATATTAATGTAAGCCACAGGCTTGCTCTCTTAAATGTGAAAAAACTGCATTGGATATTGAACTGTAAAAATGTAACAACAGTGCACTCTGCTGTAAGAAGGATAAGTCAAGCATTTTATGACTGTCTTTGATGTCAAAATTTGGAGCTGATATGTCTAGAGGGAGGCATCCTGGCTATTGTTTTAAGTCCAGAGTTAATGGCTAGAATTTGCATGTATAAATGTCCTTTATTGCTCTGGTTTCTGACCAGGTGTAAAGAATGTAAATGTAGTTTCTGTTAGCCTGGGAACATCAGAGAAGTGTGAAGAGTGATAGGAATCAGGGAGCTCTGAGCATTTTGTCTTGAGAAAATCCAACATCACCAGCACTGCTTTGCTCTATATGTAAGATATTTAGAGCTGTGTCTTCTCTTAGATATAGCTAGGAAATAAGAAGATTAGACTAGTTTGTTTTTCTGTGATGTCAGAACTTTTGCTACTGTATTATTGTAAGCATTTCTCTGTGATCTCTGAACTCTTGACTAGCACTGTGTAGTAAGAAGTATTGTCTTATGTTTTTATTATTTATTATTACATATTTTTAAACCTTTCAACTGTGGTTGTTTTGTGTAGAGTTAATTTAAGCTCTAGAGTACATTGCATGTATATAGTGATGCTGTACCAAGTCACTCTAATAAGCCTTGTCTGTTCAGTCACACATACCATTTGAATAATAATATTGCACAGTAATAATTGTACACCCTTCTAAGGGCCTTTGAGTACCTGATAAATAATAGTGGGTTCACAGCTGGTACTACCTTTTAGACTGAGCAGAAAAGTGGTACAGCTGGAGAACCTGTGCCAGCCTTCACCAGGAGTGTCTGTGTGGTTGTATAAACTCTTATTTCAAAGTGTGTGTGTCAGCTACTTGGGCAGGGACATGAAGCACTGATTGGACAGAGAGGGTGGTGGAGGTTGTAGCTTGCCCACTAGGCTGAGATCTGGACCCTATAGCTGTGCCAGTGGGGATTCTTATTGGGGACCTAGAGAGAAAGGGAGAAACCATCCAGAGGCTGACTGTGATCTCTGTATGCTCTTAAGGGAAATTGTACTTTACTGTGTGTGCATTTATTATCCTTTCCCTATATGGATGCCCCTCACTGGTGTTAGTGGTGAGGATTGAGCCTCCTTGATTGCTGGGCCAGTGCATGGGCATCACTACCCTTAAAGATTGCTGACATGTCACAATAGTTGTACAAGTGTGTTCATGCAGAACCATCACTGATCACTCAGAATCACATGCAGTATATTGTGTCAGAGGCATGGGATTACTGGTGGTATTATTATGATATTGTCCATGATTATTCATGCTTCTTTTTCTGTTTTCATTGAGCCTGTAACTGTGTTCCACTTGTTGGAGATCTCTGCTGACATTACAGTTATATTCCACCAAATCAATTTGCACAGGTTCACAATATGAACCCAACCCTGTCTGCATGTAACATCCCTGATAGATGTCCTCTCCATTGTTCATGTCAGGATACTTATATTACAAAGGCATCTTCTCCATTGTTATGTCACCTTGCCTGACAGTCACATAATACACATTTTCACTGTGTTAATATGTGATTAGTGCTCCTGCTACAACTGTCTTCCATTTATATGCCCTCATCTGCTATACATTACAATATTTCACCTGTTTCCTTTCCCTGTGTTCATTCCTACAATTCATCACATGTATCCCTATTCAATATATACACTTCCCCTGACTGTTTATTTTAGATAGCAATCCATGTACCCTTACAGATCATTTACACAACTTTTGTACAGAATGCTTGGAATGGGATTCCATAATACTCTGCACTGTATATACTGTCCTGTAATGTGTTTGGACCATATATATTGCTATATGATAAACCCTGGTAATCATTGTGGCATTCCGTGCAATTCCACTAAGCTAGTTTGCTCTAAGGTAAACAAGTTTGCTATCCACATTGATTTATACCGTGTTGTCAGCCACAAAACCACAATTGTTTACTTTTAAATGTGGTGCGAGACATGAATATGTAATAACCACTGTTGTTCACCACGTAAACATGTAAACTCCATGTAGATTTCGTGCAAAGCCTACACAGAGTTTATTGAATCCCATACAAAATTATGCTTAATGGTAAATGGATTTTAGTAAAATTATTAAGTAAAATCAGACGATGGTTATGGAAAAAGGAGTGGGAGTCTAATAGGGTTGAAAATTTAGTATGATTGTAAAGGAAATTATAAATATGTGTAAAGAGATTTGCATATCTGTACATTTGTACATTTATAAATATTTGTAAATTATGTAAATATTTTGTATATGAGTTTTTTTTGTATATAAATAAAGGACCTGTACTCTTTTCAATAGGTGCCATGGGATCATTTATATCCACCTGTGCTACCACTAACTCAGACAGATGGGGTCTTGATTTAAGATGACAGATGGCACACTCCGGAGAGAGCATCCCTGTTATGCTGCACTGTAGTGTTAGTAATCCATCTAAGTCTAACTGGTGTGGGAAAAGAATCCACAACCTTTTGCACCAAAGCTAAGTGTACTACCCGTTGTGCCTCTGTCACTGCTATCTGTCACAGGTATGAAGTCTGAAACACAAATGTTTGACATTATTTAGAGCCTGCAATCCTCAGTGACATGCTGGAAAAATATATGGAGCAGACCAAAAATATAAGACAAAAATTTAGGCATTCTGTGAAAATCAGGAAAGTTTAAAGGTATACCAAGAGTCAATGAACTTGCCAGTGAAAAAATAGTAAGCTTCTCTTTGGAATGAAAAACAGCTGAATTAAATTAATCCCAAGGATTCAATAAACTACATGTAGGCTTAGTGCGAAGCCTACACAGAGTTTACGTGTTAGCGCAATGCGCAACAGTGCTAATTGCATATGTATGCCGCACATCGCGTTTGCACAAATACAAGCAAGGTTTCATAGCCATCAACAGAAACCATGTTAAGCAGCACAAGCACATTAAGACATGCAGACAAGTTTACATATGAGGAAACTTCTGTGAGATTGCATGTACAACCACAATGATTAAAAATGTTTAATTTAAGGCAATGACTGCAGTACTGCAGTACTAACATATTATAGAAAAGTGTACTCAGTGGAAAGCACAGTACAAACATGTTTTGGCATACTGAAATAAAGCTTTTGCTGGTGATCAGCAAGGGTATATAGACTGCCCACTATTACTGCAGTAGTCTGGGGAAGTGTGTATATATTGAAAAGGGCCACAGACATGAATGGTAAGAATGAAGAAAGGGGAAGAGGACAAGTGAAACATGGTCATATACATCAGATAAGGACATGTCAATGTACAAGTTGCAGCATGAACAGTAATCACCTATGTACATAATACATTTCATACTGCTATTTACACATCATGTTTGGGTATATTCATATCATCACACTGTTATTGAATATTATGTGACTGTCATGCAAGGTCACATATCATTGGAAATGATTGGCTGTGATGTGAGCACCCTGACATGATCATTGGAGAGGACATTTAGAAATGATGGTTTATAAATAGGGGCTATGTGCATATTCTGAGGATGTGCAAAATGAGTTACTTGAATATGAATGTAATGTCAGCATAGGTCTCAACCATTCAGGACACATAACAGGATCATGGACAACAGTAGAAAGATGAACAGACAATCATGGACAATATCAGAATAATACCATTAATTTGTGTCATTGACATAAAATATGTGATTGTGTGCTATTGACATGTTCAGCATGAGCACACTTGTACCACTGTAATGATTTGTCAGTACTCTATAAGGGGAATCAAGCACACCTTAATCAAAAATTACCACTTTTTAGAGGTGTTAAGAGGGACACGGTAACACCTGTAGTTTAAATTACAAGCAATCATGGGTAGTTGAGAGGTTTGCATGACACGTATATGCCACAATCCACACTTGCAAGAATGCAACCATTGTCATCAATGTTGTCAATGAGCTGTGTATTTACTGGGTGCATCACGGGAAGATGTATCACATATGCATCTTGTATAACACCAAGAAGGGGAGTCTGCACTGTCAACTCCTAATACGTATGTATGAACAAGAAATGTGTGGAAGTTTACTGTGGCAAAAGTGATACACTTGAGTAAATCATCCCTGGAAGATTTGGGGTGAGGTACATGCAAAAAGGTGCTGCATTGTACTCAATTACTGATGCGATGATGGCTGACAACAATGGTACTATAATGTCCTTTGATGTGGATGGCTTGCCCATATTGAGGAGTTGTGCTACATACAATGGATTTGTCACCACTGTGGTCACATACAGGTAGAAGTTCCAGTTACTATCTAGCTGAGCACCTAGGTCACATACCACTTGGTCTGATCATAGGGGTGTGCTGTCTATATTGTAATTAGCTTGTGTATTTGCTTAAAAAAATAATTATGCTTTTTTCATCTACTGTGTCTCCATGGTTCTGGAAACCATCAATGTTGTGTGTTAATGCTTTTGGCAGTATATTCATAATAGTCTTCTCAGATTCAATGATTGTCTGCAGTTTGCAGTCATCCACAAAGCTGGTTAAACAAAGGATGTCTATATTTGTCTTGACTTCTGAGACTTAAATACTGAACAGTAAAGGGCCTAGTACAGAAGCCTGAGGTACGGACCTGAGAGGTGACTTCACACACTTTGGTATTAAGTGTCCTGTATGTGATCCATTTGTCTATCCACTTAGTTATGTAGGTGTTTATGCCTACTTGAGGTACTTTCTCTGTAGCACCTGATTGGGGATTTTTGTCACATGCCTTGGCCAGGTCAAGTTATGCAGGATGACATTCTTTTCCTCATACATGCCCTTAGCAACCTTCTTGAAGACATCCACCAGATTTAATGGATATGATGTAGCCTTAACAAATCAAAAATGGTTTTGGTACACCATTGTGACATTACCTGTGTCATTTTTAATAAAGTCCATGATGAGTCGTTGGTCTGCCTTACAGATGAGCGGAGTCAGGATTATTGGTGTATGATTCCCTGCATCAGGTGATGGTCCCCCCTTTTCCGATGGATGACTGTTGCTGTACACCCTTCTGCAAGAACATAGTTCGTCTGGATGCTGTGTTTAAGCAGGAATCCAGCTGTGTCTGGTAGGTCATGTTTTAAGTCATGGTATAGGCAACCTGGGATAGTGTTAGAGGCTACTGATCCTGTGTTATTAACCTAAGACAGAGCACAAATGTGCTGCTTTGCTGAGAAAATAAACTGAGTAATGTTTGCATGTATAATTTGGCCCATGGCCAGTGGGGACAAGGGGGTGAAGTGTGAGACAAACTGTCAGCTAGCAGACTGTCTATTGTCTCTGGTCGAATATAGTTGGTGGCATCCACAAACAGCTCTGTGGTTAGTTGTGTATTCCCCTTTACATTTCACACTTATTTAAATAAATGATTTGTAACAACACCTCCAAATACAACCTTGGTTATGCATCACATGCCACACAGTGATACTGCTCACACAGTAATATAATTCTACCAAGTCACGTAATTACATACATTGCATAACATATACCTACATGTTTTTCATTGGAAAACTGTGTTTGAGTGACCTGATACCATATAAGGACACATTACAAATGAGCTGTTTGTGGCACATGCAAAACAGTTACTGACCCAAATGCTGATAGTCACACAATGGTGCTGGTGACCATTACAATAATCTTGGGAATAGTCACACAATGGTGCTGGTGACCATTACAATAATCTTGGGAATAGCTGCACAATTGCATATACAATGAATTCCACATATTTGCAATTGAATCAAAACCTGTGACAGATTTGTGTATATCACAGCATTAAAACACATGGTTGAAACAAGACTTATGTGCCCAAGTAATCAGTATAAATGTATATTGATGTATGTAACAGAGCATTTAATGATGGTAGGTATACACATACACACATACCATACTGCAAGTGTCACTGAGATGGTTGAATGAGAACTGCATAGAATGTTGATCTGCTCCACTACAAAAACACATCTTACTAAGCTAGCAATGCACATAGTATCATTCCATGTCAACAATTCTCATGAGGCATATTCCTACAGCTATTACAGAAAGAACATGCAATCAGATATCAGCAGTGGCCATCAATACATTACCTCACATCACAGATTGTAATTCCTTCTTGTAGGCCTACCATACATCCACACCTCAACACAGCTCATGTCAATGACAGCAGCATTGACATGTGAAATGTTCATAGGGTCATAGGACATTACTAAGCTTATGGCCAACATCACATAAAATCTTAGCCATTATTATACCATGTAAAACAAAATCACTGTATCTATAAGATGGAAGCTAGTAAGGCTATTGTGTGTATGTATGTATTTGTCTGATTGCATTACATACTGCCTCTGTCAATATGTGACATGTGCACCACCTCATGATATAATTAGTAATAACACATCCAGTGTTCTGGACCTGACTTACAGAGTCTCATGGAAGCACCTGCTTCATGATGTGTATATGCATCTTTGACATGAGAACATTCTCCACTGCTCTGCAGGAAGGATGTTATGTGGCGAGAGGGAAAAAGGGGATGTTGGATGTATGGGGCTATGTTAAAGACTCTCTTAAGTGGTAGTGAAATAAAAAGCCATTCAAAATATCATACAATGACCACAATTTACCAGAGCAGTAGACTTGGTCAGATTTGAACATTACACATGTGTAGGTATAGAAGCTGAATTTCATGCAATGTAACACTAACACTACCACATATGTTTGATTTTAACACTGTCACATTGCAATTTATGGAGTATGATAGCAACATTGTATGCTGAGATGAACATGGGAGGAAAGTTTGACATGGATGTAGAGTCACATCTTGGTATAAAATTGTCTCAAAAATATTATTTTGATGTATACACATTCAAGTTGCCTGCTGTCAGATTATAACTCCTACATATCTAGTTACATAAGTTGTAGAACACAACATTACTGGCACAGCAAAGATTTGACTTGAATACTGTCAGAGTGCTCTTTAGACAGGATGATATCATCAGTGTATGTTACAAAAAGATGTTCGGTGGAGTGTCTGACATAGCTGCAGGGTCACATGCTGTTCTAAAATTGTCAACCTACTGATTGTTGAATGAACACACACATACACACACAGTTTGATTGCAGTGAGACTAGTACCCTTACCAAACTACATGGAAAACACAATACTTAGCACAAGCGCCACAACACAAGTCTGACTTTTATAGTAACAGACAACACTTTATAGATGATGACATCAGCAGTGTCTGATGACAAAATTAGTGGAGTAGGAGTGTCTCATATGATGTTCTAAAATGGTCTTGAGAATGGGAGTTAATTGAACACAAATCATTTGATTGCAGTGAGACTAGAACTCCTATCTAACTAATTACACAAGCCAGAAAACTCATTATTTAATGCAAGTGCCACCACACAAGTGTGACTTTTACAAAGCTGCATGACACCTTATAGTGGATGATATCATCACTAGATGTTTGGCAGAAGATATTAGGAGACCTATATGAAATGGCTGTGTAGACATGTACAGCTGTCAAAATATTTTCTCTGCATAGGACTAGATTGCTGAAAGTAGGGTACAGATTCATACTCTTCCAACTGCACACACACACACACACACACACACACACACACACACACACACACACACACACACACACACACACACACACACACACACACACACACACACACCAGTTAACTGCAGTGAAATTAAAAGACCTAACTAGTTACACAAGCTAGAGAACATATTACTTAATGCCAGTGCCATGGCACAAGTCTGACTTTTGCACTACTGCTGGACATTTTATAGTGGATGATATCATCAATGGATGTTTGGCAGAATGTTTGGAGGACTGTATAAAATGGCTGCATAGGCATGCATGACTATAAAATTATTTGTTCTGCATAGGACTGGATTCCTGACAGTAATATACAGACTCATGCTCTTCTGACTATGCACACACACTTTCCATACGTATAGACACAAACATAATGTGGCTGCTGTGGTAAGTTAACCCACAGCTAAGTATGTTGTTCCCATCCTCAGAACACAGTAGTTAGTAATTGCACCATCCCCAAACTATGTATTTGCCTTGTCATACTTGTCTTTATAGATGATGAGCTCTTCATAATATGATATGGGTAACATATCCTGTTACGAGATTGGTGTGCAAATTGTAGAATTTGAATTTTCTGTCATGGCTCCAATGTGCAGATATACTTTAAAAGACAACATTTCTAACTAGATGCAATAAGCTACCAGGAATCCATGTTGCAAAAGTGAGACATATGCATCTTTGTGTCAATATGTTGTATACATTACACACTTAGAGTCTCTCTCTCTCTCTCACACACACACACACACACACACACACACACACACACACACACACACACACACACACACACACACACACACACACACACTCTCATTTTGTGATCAGCATGGTTGCAACTGTGTATGTAGGCGTGTTCATATTTGTGATGAATTATCCATATTAAGACATGTTTAAGACAATCTGAATGTCTCTCTACTTTTGTACTATAGTTGGCATTTGGGAACTACTACTACCATATCCATTTTTAAGTGCATGGGTGCAGGGCACATGAGTCTGGTTTGTTCAGTCATTAACAAGTGCCTACCTCTTTGTTGTGTTTTTACATGAATTCTAAAGGGATGAAGACTAACTGATCATTAAACATACTAATACATGCCAATCAGCTCTTTTCATAGTGTAACACCCAGAAAATGGTTTGCGGAATTGATGGCAAAGCATTTGTGCATGCAAGATTCATATTGAATGAATACAACTTGAACTTGAGAAGTACTTATGCATGTAGAATATGGCAGGAATAGCTGACAGATAACATGGTATTTATACGGTACCCCATATTTAAAATGTTGGAGTCAAAAGTTTTAAAACATAAAGTGCTATTCGTTATTGCCTTCCCTGTTTGCACAGAATTAAGTGACATGCAAACGCGGGTCTCTGCTTAATTTGAAAAAAAAGTGATTTTTCTATTGGTTTGCCTTCCTTCGCACAAACACTCTAAGTGGACAGGAACAGCAGTCAGCACTTTTGACAGTACTGAGTGTAAGAAAAACACCTGATGTCTAGCTTTCTCTGTGGCAGCAAGTGTAATAGCAGGGAACTTATATTTTGAGAACAAATGGCACAGGGTTCAAATCCAACTCAATCTTTTTTTTACAAATGTTGTCAGGATGGTATTACATAAGTAAACGTGATAACTAGCTTTGAAAATGTGAGACGCAATCAATAAGTACAGTGAAGTAAAGTATAAAAACGAACATCAGTGAATTGATTTATGTCAACAGTATACATATGGATTTCCATTTTTATGCATTCATCAGTCCAAATAAATGTTAGTGTAAATGTTTCAAAGTACTGCCTTTAGTCTGCTTTAACTATGTGTTCCTTTACTGCAGAGAGTTTAAGCAGCATTGTGCTGAGGTAACTGCACCATGCCATAGGACATGAAGAGTCATTCATCATCACAAAGCATTGGTGAGGGATGCCATACACATTCCAAATGCAGAGGACAAAAAAATCAAAGCCTTCATTATGGATTTATTTTTTGTGTGTGGTCTGTGATTCTATTTTGTAATCAGATTAAAGGTGTGGAAATGGGATAGATAGGAAAGTGATGAAATAAGGGGAAAGCAGGGGGAAGAATAAAGGGGAAGTAATATAAGAATGTGCAGGAATGAATTAGGAAAGAACTATACCTATCCAAGTCTTCAACAGTGTAAAGTGAACATGAATAGAATACTGGCTGAATTTAGACTGTGACCTCAAGAAAGATGGGTGACAACAATGCAATCATATTTTTAGCCAATTGGGCATATCAACTGTGTTGAGAAGACACATATGTGAAGTGGAGAGCTATGTATGGGATTATATTTTTTTGTGGGACAGGTGCCCAATGTTTCAGCATAGGTATGTCAGTGTATGATAAGTAGGGTAGGTGAGGAAGTCAGTACAAACAGGGCAAACAAGTCAGAGACAGGGATGGTGAGGGATACAAAAGGTCAGGGGAAAACATGATTGGGGATAGGGAGGGGACATCAGAGTCCCATGCCCATCAAGCATGGGGACAATGATAATCCTGTCCTCAACCTCAGAAATGTTATTACTGTCGCCTTTCTCAGATTTGACATTTTTGTTTTCTCATCATTTCAAGGAGCATCTTCTCCATATGGGTGAGGTGTGCACTAGTGGTACTGTCTATGACCTCATGCACCATGTCTGGCAGCTCCTGGGAGGTGATAAAAAGCTCTACCTCCACCAATACTCCTAGAGGGTACCACAGAACAAAATACTGGGGTAATGCTACCTGATGTTGAGGGCCTGGGTAATGCAGGGGCTGCAGAGGCAGCAATGCCAGGTTGCATCCCATATGTGCTGGGTCTTGGGGTGGCAGCCATTGGAGGGGTGGCAGGCTGAGCTACAGTGGTTAGCCTGCCTCCCTGTGCTGGAAATCATTTTGTCAGTTGCCTGAAATTTATGACATCAGAACATTATGACCACACATATAAAAATAAAAAAGAGAGATGAGGTGTGGGATGAGAGGAAAACGAAAGAAAAAGATAATCAGAGCTATCATATATCACATACAATAAATTACTACAATAGTAATATATTTTTAGTTTTATGTTAACTACACTTTGTAAAAACTACAAACTAGGATTGAAAATTGTTCCAAGTGTAATCTTTGCAATATGCATATATTGCACATATACTTTTACAAATAATACAGACTAAGTTAACAACATGGCATTTATACAAATTTTGTTAAAGCTAATATTTAATTATTTTTATTTTACAGTGCATTTTTACTTGAACCAGCATATCTGAATACACTATTGCATTTGACTCCTACAATTACATTGAGCTGCAAAGTGAAACATGCATGTTTGATTACACAGCTGATATGCATGCTTAATTTACTACTAATATATAGAAGATAATGCCTACACCTAGTGTACACTAAGTGTGCACCAATCTAAGTGAACAGACAAAACACACATAACTCACACCTTCTTCCTCCTAATTTTAGTTTGCCTACTGATGTTCTTGCAGCTTTAAATATTGACAGGGATTCATAAAGGTTACCACAAAGTGTAGACTACATGTGCACAGTGTAATCTTTCTGAGTGACTAGAAAGCACAAATGATGTGATAAGAATGTTCTTGAATACATATTGTGTATACTTAATGTAGACTTTATTGAATCTTGCTTCAATACTTTTAATAAAATAATAAATATTTTGCACTGCATGCATACCCCTTGCTTCTCTTAGTCTTTGTAAACTTTCAGCATGGGTATCCCACAATGAAAGCTCCTTTGCAGCTGTAAAATAAATGGGAAATAAAAATAGAAGAGCATTATGCATACCAGTCTTGCCTATCTCCAACTTTGACTATAATTTAATTTAAAGTATCTTTGTATGTTTACACATCTGTGGATTGTCAGCAGTCCTAAACTCATCCAGTCACTGGTTGATTTGTGCCTGCTTGTGCCTTTTCAGGTCATTGTAGTGGTGCCTTCATTGTTCTCCAGTGCTTGGAATGCACTTCACTCAAAATATTTATCCATTTCACCATATTTGTGCTAAGCCACGTGCCACTCAAATATTAATGTTTTAAAAAAAAAGGAAACAAACATTACAAATTACATTTTAACATTCCTTATAGATTTATACATAACACTAGATTTGAAATATCATACTAATGAACCTACAAAACACACTAGGAGTGTCTGATCTCGCTTTACCACCATAACAACTTTGCGTCAGGAGTGCAAATCATTGTGCATACAAGCAAGTCTCATTTCCTCCACAGTTTTAACAAGACATATATATATATATATATATATATATATATATATATATATATATATATATATATATATATATATATATATATACTTTTACACTCTCATTTGTTTGTATATGTGTTTATGAATAGTATTTGCACCAATGCAGCTTTGTCATCTTATTGTATTGTGTTCATTATTTACTTATCTGTGCTGTACTCTCAGCAGGGGTGGCCCATGCTATCGGGCTGCCAGACTGCAGCCCCCTCAACCAAAAAAAAAAAAAAAGAAAAAAAAGAAAAAATAATTTTTTAAAATTTGCGGACTCCGCGCATGCGCAGTAGTCCAGACTACTGGGAGTCTACTGCGCATGCTCGTGGCAGTCCGGCAATCGAGGTAGGGAAACATAGGAGACATCTGTGCACTTTTAAAGTGCACAGACTCGCTGGGAAAACGCGTCGGGACTGGACTGCAACAGCAGCAGTCAGTGTCGGGACTGTGGATTAGGGTTTGGATCGCGGGAATCTCGCGGGACTATGGAGTATTGCGCGGGCATTTGGATTAACGTTATGGGGAATGGGCAGCAAGGACAGGTAAGTGTGTTAATTAATTTAGTCTAGAATGGTAGGGAAGTGTGTGAATGAATGTCTATTTGAATGGACTGGTGTTTTTATTGTTCAGTAGGGATTGGGACGTGTGTGTGTGTGAATGAATGTCTATTTGAATGGACTGGTGTGTTTATTGTTTAGTAGGGATTGGGACGTGTGTGTGTGTGTGTGTGTGTGTGTGTGTGTGTGTGTGTGTGTGTGTGTGTGTGTGTGTGTGTGTGAGTGTGAGTTTGGACTTTTTTAGTGTGATAGGTATAGTCCAGGTCCTTTAATGAATCTTCCTTTTAAGACATACATTTCTTTGTGCAAAGATGACATTCTACTGAGAGAACTGGTTCTACAGTCTTTGGATATGAAGAGATGCCTCCGCCTGCAAGTCTTATCCCAGTGGACTCCCGGTGTTCCCTTGCTGGGGGTTCTCCCTTTTAGGAGAGCTTCTGCTCTGAGAAGGGCCCCTATTCCTCTTGCAGGCTGTACAGGGTATGTTGCACATGAGAAAATTGCGTGGAGAAGACATCATCCTTCTGTGAGAGGATTTGCTTTGGCCTAAATCCCTGTCACCACAAGCTAACATCACTTTATGTGGGCTGGGCAGGCAATGGGAAGTCACACCAAGAGTGTGTTCCGAGGGGTCATGCCTTTCTGTTGTCCCTCCACCACCTCAGGCCACAGTTCCTTTAAGTCAAGGTCTCTGCCAGGGTCATTGGATAATGCCCAATTCTGTTTCTCCCCTCCCTTCCCTGGGTAGGTTGCCTATCCTCCCTGTTGCTCTGTCAGACATCCAAGCAGGAAAATGAACTTAGATCACCTTGGCTGTAGTTGGAAAGTTTATCCCTGCATGCCAACAGTGACAGATATTTTATACATTAGATTTTCTAGTGCAGTTGACATCACCTTTTAGACTTCTATTTGCTGTTGCATATTTTTTCTTTATTACAGTGAATTTTAGGGATTGATTTTTTCACTCACTGAAGATTTTTTTTAGTGGTATAACAACATTTTGTTTTTTATTTTGATTCTGTTAACCTTATAATTCTGTGTACTGATTAAGACATTTCTAAGAAATGTGACAGCTTACAGATGAGTGCAACATGTGAGAGCAGACAGAAGCATTAAGCAGCAGTTCAGAACAGTTCCCGGGCGGGTGATAGAGTGCGGCTCAGGGCAGCTTTAAGGAAAAACACAATTATTTGCCAGCAGTACTACTGATATTAATTTAGACAGTGTAGGCAGACAATGGTAGCAATTACTAAGAGAAGGCATTCTCCATGCATGCAGTGAAGAACAAGAGGTGTATGGTAGAAAAGTATGGGAAAGTACTGTAATACTGTATGTTGTAAGTTCAGTTGCTGTAGCTATGATGAAACCTTTTGGAAAGTGAGACTCTTTGAATGTGTTATTTTTAGACTGTTAACTGCACTAATAAAATGCTTGCTTTACTTATATCTAAGCTATATCTTTGTGTTGAAATAAAATTATTGCTATACTTATATCTAAGCTATATCTTTGTGTTAAAATTGCCATAAGGTGGTGCGTTAACCTTTGTTAGATGTTAATGAGCTGCACAGGTGTTAGTAACACATTAAAGCAACCATTACAGATAACTTATTGCATATTTGCTGATTGGATTGTATTATGTAGAGAAGTTGCCTTGTAACACTTTCATAGGGATTGTATTTTTATATATATCCTTTTTAGTAAGATTTTTTAAGTAGCTTCTTGAATTTATAGTTGAATATGAATTTTTTTTGTATATATTGACTTAAAATAATATTAGTATATATTTTTTTGCTAAACATTTAAGAATATACAAATGGCAGGTTTTTGAATGGAATGGTTCTTTAAAAATTAATAGAAATCAGCTGATCTTAATGGATTCCTAATTATGGTTTATATATATATATATATATATTCAGTGTTTTTTCTTGTAACGTTGTCTGAAGAAGTGCACTCAATTCATGTGCATGAAAGCGCCAACAACTTTTTAATAAATTACTTGGATTCTACTGCAGTCGTCAGCTTTTGTTTTTCATTGTATTTTTTGTGTTATATCTGATGGCATTTTGAATTCTGACATTATTTCTGGCCTGACCTTTGCTTGTGGTTGAAAAGCTGCATTTTTGGAAAGAAATCCCAAGCCCAGTCAACAAATAAATAGAATATTAGGGAATTAGGGAAGTAAATAGTGTGGGAAGAAACAGCTAGGGAATTGTTATGGCTTGGCTTGTATAGGACCTAGGGCCGATAGCCTAGTACCAACCTATGAACCTATAAAATGACAGCAGAAGTGTATAACATACAGCTCTGCATGCATGTGTCGGGGTAGAGTGTGGGCATTTTATATATATATATATATATATATAATATATGTATATATATATTCACACTCACACACTCACAAGCATGATTGTATGGAGAGTGAAACATGCACTCTTAAGATTAGGAGAAGAGCTTTTTTGAAGAATAACTTAGTAGACTTTTATGATGGAAATGTTCTGAATTGGGTAGTTATGTCATTGGTGCATGCATTTTGTTTCATTGTTTACTGATGTTCAAAACAATATATTTAAAATGCCCTCTAACAACTGTACTGTATTGTACAAGGAATACAATTTAATGCAATCGGGAAGGTGTATGTTTCGTGTTCAAGGGGCCTATGATTTGAAAACAGCCCAAAGTTAATCTTTATCTGCCACTGGCAAAATGTATTTTCTTTGAATTTGGGTTTCAGTGCTGTTTCAATGCATGTGAGTTTCAAGGGCAGAGAAGTTTTAATGCTAAGTCTGTTTTCATTGTGAGACTGCATTGCTTTGTTTAACAAATATCTATTGGGGTTTGTGCTGTAAAAATGCAAAATAAAACTTTCAAATGAAATCCAAATCATCACAGAAGTAAAGCAGTATGCACATTACAGTGTTTATGGTAAATGGGGCAAAATAACCAAGAAATGGGACACTGGAATGGTTGCAGGGGGGAGGCTCCAATCGACCATGATTTTGAGAGGGGAAGGGCAGCAAACTCAGACAGCCCTGGTTGAACTATACCTCTCAGCTGTCCATATTTTTGCAGAATGAATAGATATTTGCTTCTTATTTTTGGTTTGTTCCTCATAAAATGTGGGGTTTTCTGGCAAATCATTTAGGAATTTGTTTGTGTCTTTTGGCTTTTCCCGGTTAAGGGTCGCCACAGCGGAACTCCGGTCCGCTAATGATTGGTAGTGGATTTTTACGAACCGGGTTACCAGCCCTGACGCACAACCTTCAATGAAGGCATGCCCCATTCACGTATGCCTCCACACAGAAGACGCTCTAGCTGAGAATCGAACGGGACAACATCTTGCTATGAGGCGACAACGCTAAATCATTTAGGAATGAAGTAACTAAATGACAGACATTGAGTTTTACATCATAACCTTCAGAAAAATGCATGCTAAAGCAAGACCTGTTATTCTATCAACTGGCTTTAAGTTTATACAAGAGCAATTTTTAGTAGTGTTTGTATGTTCCCCCAGTATATTTGGCCTTGCCCAGATTTCCTGCATTAACAGGTTGAGAGGTACGTGCAAATAAAATTGCTTTATAGAATTAGGCATATCTAAACCTCCCAACTGTTCCCGATTTTGGCTCAAAATGTTGCTCTTCCCCTAATAATACCTCTGCAAAATGGCAATTTTGGAAGAAAACATGGAGGGTTTACAATTAATAAGTAATTGTAATAATCAGTTATAGATTACTTTTATTTCAGAAATGCATGTAGATTATTTTATTTTGTCAGCTGCTCAAGTTAGCAGTACTAATATTAAAAGTGTCCTTTCTATGATAGGTTCCCAGCTGTATTGTGTGGCTATTTTATATTTTTGCATCACATTTTTGGTCCATTTTTCATAAAATTGTGTTTTTTTTTTTTGCAAATTAGTGGCAAATCATTAAAGACTGAAGTTAGAAAATAATGAAAGACATTTGAGTTTCAGATTTTGTACCTTTCAGAAAATTCATACGAATACAAGACCTACTATTCTATTATCTTTCTAAGTTTATAAGAGCAATATTTAAAAATTGTCCTTATTTTTGGGCCTTTGTCCCACTTCTATGTATGGCTTTGTCCAGATTTCTTGCTCTGAGGTTGAGAGGTATGACAAATGTGTCAGGGCTATCGCAGTCAGCCAGAGACATTTCAAATTGTGACAAACTTGTTGCACCCCACTCCCCCATGTAGTGACTCTGGGTGTGTTCAAGCAAGGCAAGGAGCAGTTATGCAGTGTAAATGTGCAGACTATTCCCCCCCCCATCCAAGGTAAACACAAGTATTACAGTGGCTTTCCATCTGTCATTGATTTTGCAGAATGTTCTGGTTTCTGTCATTTTTATACTGTTGATATATGCTTATTATCCAGAAAGTGCCTTTTGCTCTGTGTTTAAGTAGCGGTGCTTTAATGACCATCAGGTAAGCTTGTCTGATATTGTAAGATGCAAGTAAGTTTTAATAAGCAATATTGCCAACATTGAAAGCCTTTCTGTTGTTGCCATGCAGAGAATACTTACATAACTAGATAATGTATAAGCCTTGGGTATTGAAATGCATATGACAGTATTTGTAATAAAGGCTAGGATGAGATTATGTTAAGCTCATTACAGGCTTTACCTGAAAACTAAACAGAATGCCAATGTATCATGCGTGGTCCATATCCTGTGCAGTAATCCTTTAAGCAATATATGTTGAGCTTGTTTCTTGTTTGCTTTTCATTTTTTACTTTTATCATGTTTTCCCCATGAAACAAGTAGATAGTTGTCAGGCAGCAGGTCTTTTTTGGATAAGAAACATTTTTACAAGTGAGGGTATCACAGAGATTGTTACTTTCAGCATGTTACTTGGTACTTTAATAAAGCTGAATATAAATTATAATTAGAACTGGAGTGCAAGGGGAAGTGATTTGAGTTAAGTGCTGCTTGTTTTTCTTAAACTTGATTTTGACTGGCATTCCAGTAATGTATTTAAAAAGTAATTTATTTTTTCATGCCTCACATCCTTTTTGTTTCCATCTAGATATTAAGTAAGCTGTCATGCAGCCAATGGATTGAAATATTTTTTTTCTTCTACACTTCATTTTGTCTTGATTGGACTCCCATAATGATGGTTTGGCATGCAGTGCAGCTTATTTAATTAAAGTTTTTGTGGTTTTGAGCATAGCTCCTCCCCTTTCTAGTTGGTCACACCCATTCCCATTGACCCCACCCATTCAGCTGTCTCCTGCAGCCCCCCTTTGATTTGAAGTCACCAGCCGCCACTGACTCTCAGACATGCAGTCTAGTAATTTTATATCATTGTCTTTTAAATGTATGATAAAATTATTTTTATTTTTATTTTACATTTGTTGACCGGGCTAGTCTAGCTGGACATATATCCGTTTACAGTAGAGGCCCGGGGAGAAAAGCTCCAGTATAGATAAAAATTACAGTGATTTATAACAATTTCAGAATTTTCTTAATAGATTTATACAAGGTACAAGAGAGTATATCTATGATATTTAAAAACATTAAGTCAAGTTATACAACAGAATATAAGAACAGCATACTAAAGTTAATAAGAAATATAGGCATACCTTAGGATTCAACTCTCAGCTCCAGAAAGCATCAGGTAAGGCCAGTAGGGGGACAGAAAGAAAAAAACTACAAACTAAAAAGGCATATTGAGACATACTTTCAATCAGGATTGGTACAGGGACATAGCCATTGAGAAGTAAGATGTGCTTTGATTTGTCTTTTGAACAGAGAGGTGGAATGTAGAGTAGCTATTTCTTGAGGGATTACATTCCAGCGTTTCCCTATGGAATTTGAAAATAGTGCATCCCCAGCTTTATTATATGATTTAGTTATGGATACTAGAAACTTATTGGCGGAACGGAGTGCGTTTAGGTTCTTATATGGAGAAATAAGTCTAGTCAGGCTTGGAGTATTTTCAGGGAAATGAAGGGTTTTATGAATGATAAGTAGTTGTTGGTAGAGTAGGTGGTTATTTAGTTCTAGCCAGTTTAGTTGTTTCAGGTTGTGACAGTGGTGGGTTCTAAGGGGAGTTGCAGTAATGAATCTCGCTATACTGTTATAGCAGGTTGAGAGTTTATTGATGTTATTTTTAGATAGTGAGGTATATATAGCTGAAGCATAAAAAAGGGTGGAGAGCAGGTGGGTCTGTGCAATGGTTTTTCTAGCTGCTGGGTTAAGGAAGGGTTTAATTCTGTAGAGTGTCCCAATTTTTATTAACAGCTTTTATAGTACTATTAATTTGGTCATCAAAGTTAAGGTGGTTGTCAATGGTTACACCTAATAGTCGAAAGTGGTATTGTCAGGGTTAATGCAGGTAGAATTATCTGAGGTGATAGTAAAGAGAGGTGTAGGAGATTTATTAGTAGGAGTAAAGAGAAGAAGCTTTGTTTTTTTGGGATTAAGGAGGAGGCAGTGCTGCATAAACCATTTTTCAACGTTATGAAAGGTTGTTTGGGTGATGGACTGGAGAGAGGAAATATTTATGGCAGAGCAGATCAATGTCGAGTCATCTGCATATTGGATGCAGGTTGCTTGTGGTACGTTCAAATATAGGTCATTAATAAATACTGAGAAAAGAAGGGGTCCAAGGATAGATCCTTGTGGAACACCAACATTTACTGGGAGTAAAGATGAAAGGTTGTTCTCCCAAAGAACTGCTTGTTGCCTGTTTTCCAGATAGCTTCTAAACCACTGTAAAGTATGTGAGCTTAAGGAGAGGTTGTTAAGTTTTTCAAGTAGTATGTTATGGTTAACCATATCAAAAGCTTTTGATAGATCTATAAATAGTGCAGAAGAGAAGGTTACTGTTTCGATTTCTATTTATGGAGTCAGCAAAGGACAGAAGGGCAGTAGTAGTACTGTGATGGGGTCTGAAACCATGTTGACAGTCAGCTAGAAGGTTATTTTGGAGAAGGTAGTTAAGAAATTGTTTGTGTATACACCTTTCCATTATCTTAGCTAATGGGGACAGTAAAGCAATAGGACGATAATTGGATAATTCAGAAGAAGGGCCCCCTTTATGAAGGGGAATTATGTGAGATATCTTCCAAACTGAAGGGATTTTCCTTTCAGAGATGGTCCTATTTATTAGAATCGATATTGGGTGATAGATAGCTTTTGCAGCAATTTGTAAGTATTCAGATGGGAGTTGGTCAGCCGATGGGGTGCATGGTTTTAGTTTTAAGAGAAGCTTATATATGATAGAAGAAGAGACAGGTTGGATTTGAAAGACATTAGTGGAGGCTGGAGAGGTATTATGTGAGGATGCAGTAGGTGTTGGTAGTGAGTTTGCTAGTGTTAGAATAGCTTCTGTAAAGTAGTTATTAAAGGCATCTGGGATCTGGGTAGAGGTATTAGGGTTAAATCCTGAGGGGGTAGGAGTAGGAGAATGTCCTGGTTTAAGAAGGTTATTAATACCTGACCAAAATTTTTGAGGGGTATTTTGTGTGGTTTTTTGAAGGTGAAGATAGAATTCCTTTTTGTCTCTAAGAGTGTCTTTCTTGGTAATATTTCTTAACTGTTTGTAGAGGAGATGGTCAGATGGAGATTTGGTAGCTTTCCATTTAGCCCAGGTTTTATTTCTAAGGATCATTTTTTCTTTTGTTTGCTTTGTAAGCCAAGGGGCAGTTTTGGCTCTTATCCTAGTAGAGTGGAATGGAGCATGATAGTCAAGGATTTGTAGAAACTTTGTGTTAAAATAGGTAATTGCCTCATTAAGTTCTAGGTGTGATAAGGGTGACCAGTCACATGCCTGTAATTCAGTAAGGAAGTTATCAGGGTTGAAAAATCTTTTTGAGCGGCATCTTCTAAGTTTATGCATATTAGGAATATTCAGTTTTTGTCTGATAACATATGTAAGTGTGTGATCACTAATACTATCAGGAAGTGTTCCTGGAGTATAGTTACTGGGGGCGTTATTGATTAGAATCCAGTCCAGAATTGTTTCTTTTTTATTTGGTTTATGGATTCTAGTTGTAGTTGTTATTAATTGAGAGTAACCATGGAGATTAATATGGTTAGTAGGTTGTTGGGCTGCGCAGGTATTCCAATCGATGTTAAAATCACCAAGTATTATGGTTTCTTGGGGTAGTTGGTTGGACAGAGAACTGAGTAGGTTTTCTAGTGTTTGGGTATTATTACCAGGGGGAAGGTACATACATATTAGATAGATTGCTTTATTGTTGTTTATCTGTAGCTTGATTGATAAAATTTCTGATTTTGGGCTTGTTAATGGTAGTTCCTTAAACTGGGTAATTTGTAGGTTGGATTTATAAATAATGGCTATACCACCACCTTTCTTCTTTATTCGATCATTTCTAAGTATGTTATAACCAGGAGGGGTGATTTCCTGGTCTAGAGTAGAGGGTTTTAGCCATGTTTCTGTAACACATAATATGTCGAATGAATGCAGGTGAAGTAGGGCATGAAGATGGTGGATTTTGTTGTTCATACTTCTGATATTGATGTGAGCTATTAGAAGTGAATTGGTAGCTCTAGAACTTGATGTAAGAAGAGGAGTAGAATTAACATTTTGGTTATGATTGCTTAGGGTAGAAGGACCGGGATTAGGATGAATGTCACCATGTAAGAGGAGTTGATGATGGGGAGATGATAGTACTTTAATAAGTTTGAGGCAAATATTAAGAATTCTTTTGTTAAAGTTGAGGGTTAAGTGAGAAGCCCTATGATATTTTGGGAGTAGATAGCTGGAAGAGCAGGTAATGTTACTATGTTTAAGGGGGCTAAAGCTAGATGAAGGTAAAGTTTGCTTTAGGTGAGGGTTTTGTTCATAGAAAGTGTTAATTTGCAAAGAGGTGATATAGTATGATAAAGAAAGAGAGACTAAAATAATAGTGGAGAGTAGAGTATAGATGAGAAAGACTTTTAAAGTTGGAGACATAGTAGTGAGGAGATGAAGGGCTAGAGTAAGTTGTTCAGAAAAAGTAGCTAACCAATACTGTATGAAGAAGGGATACAAGGAGAATAAGTATAAGGAAATGGAGTTAGGGATAGTCAGTGTTAGTTTGGTACTAAGTACTTATTAGATGGATAGTAGATAGGATGTAATATAAGGTAGGGTATCAAAGAGTTGTGAGGGAGGAGGATTGTAGAGATAAGGTTAAATAGTGGTTAAAGTAGTTTTAAAGGAATAGTGTTATAGTTAGAGTTCAAAATGATAGGAGGATATAATGTAGTGAAGGGGAAGGGGAGGGGAAGTCAAGGTTGAGAGGTGGTCTAGTATGGAGGAAGGAGATTGGCTAGGAGGATAGGGGGAGTGTTTAGTGAGGTATAAGTTGAGGACCACTGGGGGTGGGTGGGATTTGGGGGTAGGGAGGGGAGCGGAGCGGGGCAGACACACTTAGAGTGAGAGCAGGGGAGAGGAGTGGAGAACAATCAGAAAGAAGCTATCCTAGGGGAGTGGGTCTGGATACCAGGAGGTAAATAGGATAACTAGAGGCAGGGGGACAAGGAATAGATAAAGCTCAGGAGAAACAGTTCTCTGAAAGGTTACAAGGGAGTCAAGGGAGTAGTGGAGATGTTAATGGAGAACACAGGGACAGAGAGAACTAACAGTAGGAGGTTGATAAAGGCCAGAAGAACTACAAGGGAAAATAAACAGTCAGGAGAGACACTGTAAGCATGAGGCATGGGAAATATGAAGTGAAACTGGGATATTGTCAGGAGAGAAAGAGACAGTACTTTAGGTAGGAGAAGGGAGAGGAAGTGAGTACTGGAGTCACAAATTGGTTTAGGGGTAGAGCAGTATATATAATAATCAACAGAAGAGAGGAGAATAGAGTGAGGGATCAAGCAGGCTAGCAAACGGGGGGGGGGGGTATGGCTGCTGACGGAGATTGGCAGAAATCTGGTTTCTATATCAGGAGAGACTACTCAGACATAACATACATGGCACTTTTGAAAGAAAAAATATCAAAGAAACATACAGTATGACTATGGTTTTGCTTTGTCCAGGTTACAATTGTCCAGAATATAAAGTGAACCCAGGGGAGAATGACCCCGGCAGTTAATGGAGGGTGGAGGTTGCCGGTTTAGGAGTCCACACGGAGCACTTCCTGGAGTTGAGAGGGGAATAATTACCCTAAACCAGAGTATGACTATGGTTTTGCTTTGTCCAGGTTACAATTGTCCAGAATATAAAGTGAACCCAGGGGAGAATGACCCCGGCAGTTAATGGAGGGTGGAGGTTGCCGGTTTAGGAGTCCACACGGAGCACTTCCTGGAGTTGAGAGGGGAATAATTACCCTAAACCAGAGTATGACTATGGTTTTGCTTTGTCCAGGTTACAATTGTCCAGAATATAAAGTGAACCCAGGGGAGAATGACCCGGCAGTTAATGGAGGGTGGAGGTTGCCGGTTTAGGAGTCCACACGGAGCACTTCCTGGAGTTGAGAGGGGAATAATTACCCTAAACCAGAGTATGACTATGGTTTTGCTTTGTCCAGGTTACAATTGTCCAGAATATAAAGTGAACCCAGGGGAGAATGACCCCGGCAGTTAATGGAGGGTGGAGGTTGCCGGTTTAGGAGTCCACACGGAGCACTTCCTGGAGTTGAGAGGGGAATAATTACCCTAAACCAGAGTATGACTATGGTTTTGCTTTGTCCAGGTTACAATTGTCCAGAATATAAAGTGAACCCAGGGGAGAATGACCCCGGCAGTTAATGGAGGGTGGAGGTTGCCGGTTTAGGAGTCCACACGGAGCACTTCCTGGAGTTGAGAGGGGAATAATTACCCTAAACCAGAGTATGACTATGGTTTTGCTTTGTCCAGGTTACAATTGTCCAGAATATAAAGTGAACCCAGGGGAGAATGACCCCGGCAGTTAATGGAGGGTGGAGGTTGCCGGTTTAGGAGTCCACACGGAGCACTTCCTGGAGTTGAGAGGGGAATAATTACCCTAAACCAGCACCGCTTCCAACAGCAGCCACGCACAAGGGGGGAAAAACATGATAGCGAAAACATTTTTAAGCAAAGGCAGGATAATTTGTCTATTAGTGAACAAAAAATGAGAAATGGGTGCTGTTCACTTCCATTTAAAAGCTTGCTACAGTTACTTTTACACTATGTAGTGTATCCTGTGTGACACACCCAATGCAGGTAAGGTAGTTTGAATTGCTGTTGTGTCTTCTGTCTCCCTTCCACTGATCATTTAGAGGTACATGTCTTTACTTCTTGGCTTCTGCTTGCACTGAGGTAATTCTTTATCAGGTAGTAGGTGCTAGCAGTGTTTCCTGGCTTTTTGCCTTTTTTTACTTTGTAATACAGTTTGCTAACTTTCTGTTTCTGCTTACACTAAGGTAATTGGTTAACTGGTAGTAAGTGCTAGCAGTGTTGTTTGGCTTTCTGCCTTTTGTTTTATGCTGGATTAGAGGTCTTTACTTCTCTGCTTCTGCTTGCACTGAGGTAAATGTGAATCTGGTAGTCAGTGTTATCTGTGTTATTTGACTTTCTGCTTTTTGTTTTGCTTTATGCTAGAGTTCTTTATTTTCTTTATTTTCTTGCATAGAGGTAATTGCGCTTCTCATTTTAGTTACATTTTCTAAACAGTGCTGTGGACTTTGCATTCACTTGAGTCCTTGTCAAGACGTCAGGGTATTTTATTTTCTATTCATTTGTGTACTCTCTCTCCTGTCTTTCTTAACACATGCAGAAAGCATTCTTCTTTTCTGTCTGGTTATTTCAGCACCTGTCAGGAAGGATGCAGCTGCATTTAAGCAGTACCGCTTAATGAGCGGTTTGAGTTATATTTGGAAATTAGTGCTGTGCAATAAACATTTACTTGAGTCCTTGAATGACTTTAGGGTATTTTCATTTATGTGCTTTTCCTTCTTTCTCAAGACATAGGGAACATATATTTTTTCAGCCTGGTGATCTGTGATGATTGACAGGTGTTCTGCCTATCAGGAAGGCAGTAGCTGCATTTACTTGGGTGTTTGGAGTTTGATTTAATACAGAGTATATTTCTATATATGTTGCTTATTTTTAATATAAGGCTGAGTCCTTTTTGCATTCTTAATATACTCCTTAAATATGTATTTAAAGCCCTAAGTAAAAACCAATAGTTATTTGAATTTGGAAACAGTGGTGTATATCTGAAAACACTTATAAGGGGCACTATTTCAACTATGTCAGACTGCTAGAACTTTGTAATATTATTAACAGTAAGGATATAAAAAGCAACTTAAATTATAAATGGTGAAGACTTTTACTTCTGTACATCAATTTACATTAGAGTGGTTAGATGATGTGAAAATATCATGACTACAACCTTAGATAATAAATTATTTCCAATTATTACGAATAGTGAGAGTTAGGAAAAGCCATTTTTAGATCAAGAAAATGTGAAGGTAAAGAACAGGAAAAATAGATCCAAAATGATCCAAACACTTGAAAGGTTAAGAAAAGGAAAAGCAAGGCCAGTTAAAAATAACAACACTAATAAGAAGAGGGTCTGCTTCATTTCACTGAAAACACACTTCACTGAAACTCATTTAGTTGAAAACTCATTTCATTGAAAATCAGTTGCCTGAGCACAATTCACTGAAAGCTGACTTCACTGAAAACTCATTTGACTGAAACTCATTTTTTGAAAGGTATATGCCCTCTTACCAAATGTAGTGTGATCTGGAGTTAGTATATATTGTAAGAGGGGTGTGGGGGCACAGCCTACCACATTGGGGGAATGTGGGGGGCATAGCCCCCCATGTAGTTTGGGTATATATTATCTTCTGGAAAGAGTTATTCATTCAGTTTGTAAGTATCCATGTCTATGGTTTCCAACATAGCCCCCCACACCCCCTAATGTGGGGGAGGTGTACCCCCTTTGCTATATATGCTAACTCCAGGATCACACTACAGTGGGGAACATGTCATATACCTTTCAAAGAAATGAGTTTCAGTCAAATGAGTTTCAGTTATGTGAGCTTTCAGTGAATTGTGCTCAGGCAACTGATTTCAAATGAAATGAGTTTTCAATGAAATAAGTTTCAGTGAAGTGTGTTTTCAGTGAAACAAAGTAGAGCTGGGAAGAGATGTTAGAACAGCTATATTGCAATAAAGATTTGATAAAAGCTTAGTGAGCATAGAAATAATAAATACTATAGATAATGAGGTTGATGAAAATACTATTAGTGCACTGGTAGTGTCAAGGGTTGAAATTAATGATGGTTATGCATCAGGTGAAACTTGCATTGAAAAATTTTACTCAACTACTTTAGATAGCCATAAGAAAAATATTAATGCTTGGAAAGGAGATATTAAATTTAAACTTTTTATATGGAATGACTGTTCCTCGCCACCCAATTAGCCTGAGCATTGTTAAAGTTCTTACAACCTTCAGGGCCATGAAGTCCCAGATAAAGGGCATTGTGATAGTCCAACTACGAGGAGGTACCTGCACGAACAAGAGTAGAGAGGTCAGAAGATGGAATGAGGCACCAAATCAGGGAGATATTCTGAAGATGGAAACAGAAGAAGTGAGGACATCTCTAGTTGTAAATACACCGTGTCATCTGTGTTGGAATTACCTTTAGTTCATTAGAGATATTGTTAATGATTCAGGGGAGAGTTTCTTACTCAGTTGTTTTAGGAGCATTATCGATGATATAGTGGTAACTTTCAACTAGTTGCTTAGCTGGGTTGAGTGAGATAAGAACCAAGATAATGATCATAGTTACCTATGGCTGGATAGGAGGAAGTCATCATGTGATTATATCTACAACTATTTCATAAGTCTACCATCACTCTTTTGGGGTCTGCCTGATCTGAATTTGTTATACCTTATAGGAATGATTTCAGAGTCATGTATGTGAAGCTTCAACCAAGTTTCAGATATACTGAATGGGATGGGAAATTATCATAGATGCTTCTACAGTTGACATGAGGAATTTTGAAGCATAGTTTTCAGGGCCCTTCTAGGTCTGAATGAGCACTTATAATTTGTTTGTGTTAGTAATTCTTTAAATATTGAGTATGGGATGTGGATGGTAGTGCTTTTGTTAGTGTGTTGTATTATTTTGGTTGAGTATATATGGAGACATTGTAATCTGATGAGATATGTGTATTATGGAAATACAATGGTGATGTTGTTCAGTGCACTGTGTCATAAAGTTTTGAAGGTGTGGGATGTGAGGGAAGCCATAGTGAAGAGCAGCTCTGCAAAGTTTAGTTGCTGATAGTGTCCTTACAAGTTCTTTCCCTATTTGGTAATAATGGTTTGGTTGGGGTTTAATATTTTGTGAGCATGTGCATTTTGCACTAGCCAATTTTGTACTTTGCTCTGCATGTCTAAGCTGATCTTAGATCACTTCTGTTCTTTCTTTGTAACTTTCGAACAGATAATGCTGTCAGTAAATCCCTAACCTTGCTGAGATGCCAATCGCTCAGGCTCTATCCCAGTGTTCATGCATGCACTGATTGACTTGTGCTGCTTGATCTGGTTGCAGCTTACTTTGCTACCATCCTGTCCCCAACCCCAGATGCATACTTACCTATTTCCACCTATCATCCTGTCCCCATCCCCAGACATATACTTACCTATGTCCACCTACTGTCCTATCCCAAACCCAGACATACACTTACCTATGTCCACCTACTGTCCTGTCCCCATCCCCTCCACCTACCATCCTGTCCTCATCCCCAGACATATACTTACCTATGTCTACCTACTTTCCTGGCCTCATCCCCAGACATATACTTACCTATATGCACCTACCATTCTGTCCCCTTCTCCAGACATATACTTACCTATGTCCACTTACAGTTCTGTCCCTACCCCAGACATATACTTACCTATGTCCTCCTAATGTCCTGTCCTCAGCCCCAGACATATACTTACATATGTCCACCTACCATCCTGACCCTATCCTCAGACATATACTTACCTATGTCCACCTACTTATGTATCAATTACCCAAGTGCAGAACAACACCTAAAATGGCAAACATTCAGCATGGTAATTTTTAACCTACTTAATATTTTGAATCCATCCTTTATCTAGCCATCCACATTGCTAATAAAACTCATTACAGCTGAGTGCTCCTCCAGGCATCTTCTCCAGTTAACTCCTTCTGCTCTTCTAGGCGTCAGATATTGATTGTTCATGTTTTCATTAATAATTCCAAAACCATGTTACTTACAAGGTACCAGGATATTTTGTATTGAAGCATATGTGATGGCAAACACAACTGTATTGATATTTGACCTCTCCCAATAAGTATTTTCTATAACTGTAAGGTGATAACTTCAGTTTTTAAAGGCTTAAGCCACGCCCACCGGGAGTTAAAAGCACACACTCAAAAGAGCTGTATAGGAGGGAATGAGTTAAAAAAAGTTTGAATCCACTCTTCACCTAGACCACCTAGCTAATAACATCAGATGCTTACCCAACAATGCATTTGTCTGATCTCCCACATATTTTACTGCACTCCTGAGTACAGTTAACCAATGACAGTCACCTCAGTCACCTATATATGATGGCTTTAGTAACCCTTACTGATTCTACTACTTAATACAGCAGAACAAACTCACCTTAATCCCTCTAAAAACATACTTTTTTTCTTCCTCTTTGCTGGACATCATTCCACAACATAAATAAAGAGCTTAACCAGTCATTAGTCTAGCTGACCTTAGCAAAACACTCAAATCTACATTGCTTCTGTTTGCATGCTACCTCCTGCCACAACCACATTTCAGACTCTCTTAGATCACATACTTCACATCACCAAAGATAATTAAATGCTCATCAATGACAAAATCAATTTGGACTTTTCTGGTCAACTCAGGCAGACACTTGACAGGTTACTTCTCTCCAGAAACCTCATATAATTAGTTCATCAAGGAGACAGAATAACTCCCCTAGTCCAACAGATTCTAAGTTCTCCGTGAAATGATTATTCATTTCCATGAAAATGGCATTCTATTCATATTTTCTCAAACTCACTCAGAGGCCATAATCCAATGATCTCTATCTGGTCATTGAGGAGCCCTAGATCCCTGTCCAACTATATTACTACCAGAAATATTTCAGTCGATTCTGAAAATGCTGTTTTGCAAGTACTGCCGATTATTGCTGGTTACACCTATATTCAGCAGCCAACACAGATTCAGCCCTCACCATATTCTTTGATACACTCACTATATTTCAGAACAATCTCTACACCTTGAGAACATGGCTCCTCAAAGCAGGCAATGTGCCTTGGCTCTCTCCACACCTTGCATAGTTTATAAAAGGAAGGGGTGTAACATGGCATGATGGGAGAAGAGGCACTACTAACTCTTATAAACATAATCAATGGAAACTACTTAGAAAAACTACATGGCAGAGCACTAAAAAAGCTAAAACTGACTTGTGTGGAAAGTACCAACTTGCACTTTTATGCCAGCCTAAACTATTTTGCATCAACATCAAAGCAGTAGCTAGTAATAAAAGTGTTAAATTTACTTCATCACCAACCACTTCAAAAGACACATTTAACATCCTTTGTAATTCCAACAGCCCCACTCTGCAGCTTTTACTCGTAACATTCCCCATCCATAATTACAACTGCTGTGTACCTTCCTTGACTATTCCTCATTTTATTTTTAAGATAATAAACAAAACTCATATAATTGAGTAACAGCATAAAATTCCAAGTCAGTTCAGGAATTCTAACTACATTATGCATCCCATCATTCAGAAAACCAGCCAAGACTATTTGGCTAGACCACTGGCACACATCTTTAATCTATAACTATTAAAGTACTCCACAGTGTATATAAGTGTGCCCTCATTATCTTCTAAAAATCCTTGCACCTAAAACTGCCAAAGACTTTAGTGCTATCACAAAACTAGACCCTACTGATAAAATCATGGAAAAGATTATTTATTAACAGCTTCTGGACTATATAATTCAGTATTACATGCTATCTGATAGACAGCATGGCTGGAGATCTAAATATAGTATTACTACTGCTATCCAGTCTCTCATAGGTTCATAGGTTCATAGGTAGATACTAGGCTATCAGCTCTGGGGCCTATACAAGCCCAGCCAAAAAGGTACCCTGGCTTTTGCCACCCAAGAAAATGATTTTCCTGTGCCACTGTTGAGCAGAGCTACAGAGGTGATCCCCGGGGAGAATTTCCTATTTCCCATCCAATCATCAAGATTTTTCTTGAAGAGTGCTAATGAGGAGCTTTGTTTGATATAGATAGGTAGTTTATTCCAGAGTATGGGAAGTCTCTGGAACAGGAATCTATCCCTCCGGCATGTTCTGTTTATTGTGGTGACAAGGTTTAGGTCCCTAGAGCGTGTAGCTTGGAGGGATTGGGATTTCTTTAATTGGAGCATGTCCAACAGCTCTGGGTTTGACATAGCTTTGTATGTTAGGCAGAGATCACCTCTGAGTAGGCGCTATGTGATGGAATAAAGCTGGAGTTTTTGAACGGTCTGTGCAGGGCATCTGTTTGAGGCCAGTAATCCTCTTTGTGAGGTATTTCTCTGGCCTTTCCAGTTGTTGTAGATATCTTGTGAGGTACATACCAAAAGGGGCATTGCACTCTATAATGGGTCTAATGAGTGATGAGTAGACGGGAACAATGACCTCTTTTTTTCTGGATGAGAAACCTTTTGTGATGAGGTGTGCCACATAGAAGGATTTCTTGACTACTGTGGCAATGTGATTATCAAAGGAGAGACTACTGTCCACCTGTGTCCCAAGGTCTCATATCACACTTTCGGTGTTAAGTAGACTACCACCTATGTTGTAGTTCATGGGTACAAAGTTTTTACCAAAGGGGATGACAGTGCACTTTTAGGCATTGAGCTTGAGGCCATGGCTTTGACACCAGGCATCTGTCTCAGTGAGGCCCTTTTGTAGGATGTCCACATTGTTAGGAGTTTCGATTATGGCTCCTAGTTTGCAGTCATCTGCGAACTTCATTAACCAAAGACCTTCTGTGTTAGCCTGTACTTCAGAGAAATAGATACCAAGGAGAGGACCCAGGACTGAACCCTGTGGTACTCCACTTGTCACTGGTCTGAAGTCGGATTTGGAGTCTGCTACTTTCACAGTGTGGGTTCTGTCAGTGAGCCAGTTGGCAACCCATCTTGTGACATAGGGATTTATACCTAGTTTAGTGAGTTTATCTATAATTCCAGAGTGGGGGATGGTGTCAAAAGCCTTGGCAAGATCTAGATAGGCTGTGTGAACCACCTTACCCTTGTCTACGGCTTTGGTGACTGCTTCAAAGAAGTCTATCAGGTTTAGGAGACATGATCTGCCTTTTACAAACCCGAACTGGGTGGGGTCCAGATATCCATTGTGAAAATAGGTTGCTCACTGGAACTAATTTATTGACTTAAAATAGTCTTTGGATTTGTAGCACATAATCTCCTGCTTTTAATTTAAAATTGTGGTTTCTCTACTGAGGCATACAATTGGCTTCTAAGTTATCTTGGCATTAAGACATTCAGTGTTAAACCACATTGTACTTAAACTAATTTTCTTCCTACAAATAAGTATGTCCCTTAAGGCACCGTCTTGGGATCCTTTCTGTTGTCTAGTTTTATTAATAGCCTCCATTGCAATATTTCCAATCTGGACTGAATCCTTTATGCTGATGATATTGTCATACGTTCATAACAGTTTATCACTTAATTCCAAACAGTCTGCTGTTATGTTCTTTATAGCTAGTAAAAGACCATCAAAAGCTCAAACTACCACTCTTTTTGATGCACATAATCAAAGTCTGCAAAATGTGTTCCAACAAAATTATTTAGGGCTGCTACTTAACCAAACAATCCCCCCCACACACATGTACAGCTTCAGCCACAGAAGGCTTGGTGCAACTTAAGGCAAACTTCAAGTACTCCTACCTGCTAGAAAGCTAGAAAAATTATTGCAATTGGAGTCCTAATTTCCAGACAAGACTGCAGCTTACATGTCATCACAACCCAATCAGACAGAAATGAGTACATATGAAAGTGTGCTACTTCAATCTTAGCCACTTAATGAGCATCACTACTTGACTATCTCCATAGACAACTGTCTCTCAGTTGGAGGAACAACCTGCTTCCTGTTGGTGCCTTTACTATATAAGCTAATCCATGACTGTTACTGCCCCTTGTCATGAATTGATTACACTTAAAAAACTCACAATATGACTTCAGAGCTATTGATCATATTCTGCTGGTGTGACCACCTTATTCATGGGCAGTTGCAACTAATACATTCATTGTACTTTCTCCAGCTTTGGGGAACACAGTACCACAGGACATCAGGACTGTAGACACTATTATCTGATTTGTAAATCACATAATTTAACCACAGTAATGCCATTGCTTTGCTAATCATGGGTAATACCACTTTAAAACAATTACTTCATTTACAGTATAACAGTATATTTATGTAATTCTAGCAAACCTCAGCCTGTCATTTTGATCCTTCACATACCTTCAGCATCTAACAATTATTCTATTATCATCCCTTTACCTCACTCAACCCCACCTACTCCCACCTCTGGATTCATCCACTACATTACTCCTGTCCTTACTGCATCCACTTTTCTCCTGCTTGCATTATTTCACTACATTTCTATACCCCTTAGTTTATGTGTCTCCCTATCACTTGCGAAGCCCTGTTCTGTAAAACTCCACCATCTCCTCTATATTCCCTCTACAACTTACCTCCCCCATTCCACCTATTGTAAGTTGCACATGGCTTTTCCTGTTCTGCTTCACATTCTCTTTGCTTTATTCTATATATTCTCACTGTGCATATTTGTTAATTATTGCTACTCAGATTACTTAATTGTATTGTATTCATTTTTGACTTGATTTTGTGGTGTTAAACTGAAATTTATTTTTAAGCATCTAAAGCTCTTCTGTTTACTTCTGTTTTCCTTTGCAATAATCTTAATGTAAATGCCTGTACTGCATTCCTGGCCCAGTTTATCTCTGAAAATGATCTTTGGATTAATGTACTAACCCAGTTAACAAATGTAAAAAATATTTATAAATAGATATTTAAATCAATAAAGCATAGTCTCTTTAGGTGTTGCAATAAAAAATCAACTTTCTTTTAGGTGTTTTTAGAAATTGATGTAACGGATTGCGGGAAAACAAATATAAGCATGGGAGACTTGGGCATTTCTGTATGGAAAGTGTTAGTTAGAAAATGGAAAAATATTTTGAGCTTCATAGTTGGAAAATGATGAGTTGTACTAAAACAGAAAATAACTGGAAGGGCTTTTTGATGTTACAGCTAATTTAAGATATTTTAGTTTGGGTAGTAATAGTTTAGTAAGTAAGAGAAAAGCCATTTTTAGTTTCAAATGATTGGAGTCAGATTAGAAAAGATGATTAATGAGAAATAGGAGGTAAATGGTTTGTTGTGGAGTGTTATGCTTTTTTCTGAGAGAAGAACAGATGAATAGAAACAGATGAGAGTGGAATAATCACATATGGAAAAAAGGTAGATAGGTAATGGTGGGATGGGTGGGAATGGGGTAAGGTAATCAAAGGGGCAACACAAAGCTGAACATAGCAGATATCACTGCAGAGTATCAGAAGCAAAAAAGTGATTTCTAAAAACAGCACAGGCTGCCATGCCAAGTAAGAGGGTAAGAGACACGGACAATAATAAATAAATAAATAAAAAAACAGGAAAAATTATACTAACTGAAAAAAATGTGTAAGTCTTTGACAAGATTTAAATGTATTTTCTATGAAGTGTAAGAGATGTGGTTCAGACTAGAAACAACTGTCTATAAATCTCCTGAGGGGTTTAAAATTTGCTTTAATAAATGTGTTAGTTCCCTTCTCAGCATGCAGTAGTAGAGTAAGCATTGTACATAAGAGTATATTAAAAGGCAATGAGTGTAACACTTCACTCAAAGTTTTAAGCCTCAGACAGAATGATTTGAAGTCCTGAAACCCTTTGATCAACCACAGTAGGGTTTCCTGTTTTAGTCTGAACTCTTGCTTTTTTTCCATTGGGGGGTTCTGTCAGCTAACTTGTGTAGGTAGGTATGTACCAATATTAAAATTCTGCCTTTGTTGTTGTTCCACATTGTTAAATTCTTATATGTGTTTGCCTCTGTGTCCATCAGTCTCATGGATTAATTGTTTTCTGCCTCAGTTCACCATTTTTGAACTTTAACCAACTGCTTGTCTTCTTTATAACCATAACCATTTTCTTCTGAAGTAAAATATTTCAGCTGCAGTAGCTTCTCATTTCAGAATAATAATTTAAGGAGAAGCGCTTTTGTACAAATGTATTATCCATGCCAATCGAACTATAGGGAATACTCTAGGATGGATAGGTTGAGTCTGCATCCTGAGCATTTGTGGCACCACCGGTCCCATTAAATGCCAAGATGGGCAGTTTAGCAGGAATATCACGAATTTAGACAAAGCTGAAATTAAAGAACAATTAACAGTCACAAAGAAAGAGGAAGTTCAAATATGGGCACCAAAGCTTTGCTGATTTGACCATCACCACTCCTCTTTAGCATCTTCATGACACTGCCTGACACCATCCTCAGTCAACTTAAACGCAACCTCTTTAGATCATCAAAAATGGAAAGATGTTAGACGTGTGTGCTTAAAGAAAGGCTTTAAGAGATGGAACATGATATTTTCCCTCAAAAGAAGCCAGGTAAAGCCTTAAACCTTCTTTATAGAGATCCACAGAACAATGAAACTAACATGTTATCCCTTTAAACATCTAAGATGAATTATACTAAACTTAATTACTCCGAAAAGGAAAACATTTTAAACAGTGTACCAGAAGATCAAGCCTACTAAATGGAGTATCAGGTGATGTTTTATCAAGTTTTTTTTTTCTTTAGTTTCTCTGAAAAAAGTTTTTATAGACAGCAAACATCTACGCTATAAAAATGGGATGCCATAGTGTTCAAGTATGCAGACTTCTTGCTCATGAAACAGACAATTTAAACTCCCTGAAGCAGGTTTTTATGCATAATAAACAGTTTACTATGACAATGTTGAAGCGGACTCGGTCGAATGATGATATCATTGACCCACATCCGCGAAAGTGACAATGTCAAATTCCAACATTGTTGAAGTACGTCTTGAGTCAAACCTTGGAACAGGCTTTAACATGGGTTGAGATAGGTGTGAGATTTGTACTTCGACAATGTCGGGCTCAACATTGTCGCTGTTTGGCCTCCAGACTTTGTCAAAGTGGATTCGACTGACTCCACTTCAACTTTGTAATAGTAAACCATAATAAACAACTATGTTATAAAAATGGTACACTACAGTGTTCAAGTGCCCAGATATTCTGTTCATGAAACAGAAAGATACAAATCTCTCCTTTGATACTTTAGAAGTAACACAGTCCTTTCTTTGATGAAATGTACCAAGGGAATTATAAGACAAGTCATAGGACAGCCAACAAAGCACAATTCAGGCTTCAATATCTCCTCTAGATCAAGTTAAATGGACTACAAGATCTGCACAATTCATGGCTTTACCTAACATCTACAGAGCATTGCATCTAGGTCACTCCAGCAGTGGTGATAAACAAAGGACAGTACCCAAAGCCCCAAAGATCTTCCAAGGAAAGCTTCAACTCTTTAACTGTTTCAACTCCTGACTAGCTGGTTATTCACTGCATTTTCTGAAGAAGAAGAAAATGGTGCAGATCTATAGCCAGCTATGAATACCATATGAATTACTAACAAGGTCATATTTCTAGATCTAATCCTGGATAGGACATATTTTCAGGACCTTTATAAAGGATAAGTAGTCTCAAACTATGTAATAATTAATGAAGAAAATTAATGTACATAGCTTCATCAGAAAACATAATTCAAACATAACATTCAGAAAACATCTTAGAAGAGATAAATGACTCCCTGTTTAAATCTTACTCTTCCCCCCAAAAGAACAACTTCCTCATTATTTAAGCACAGAGAATTAAAAAATAAAAACTCTGCATGTCCCAGCCTCAGCTAGAAATTGACTGCAATGCACACCCTCCCCCAGGAAGGGCACACTCGTCCTGCCCTGTCAGTGCTTCAAATGTTCAGGTTACTAATCGAACTTTGGATACATGGGCCATAGATAGGGCTTTATCCTTCTTCAACATGACACTAGCTTAGGGGTACCAAACAGCTGATTTAATTCACTCTAAATGTACATTTTCCACTCTGCTAATGTTGTTCATTTGCTGTGAGTTATCAGAGGGCAGTAGCATGTTGATGATACTGCTACTAAGCGTACTTATATCTTACCACAGCCTGGTACTTAGCTCAAGCTAATACATTACATTCTCATGGCAGGGATATGCTATATTTATTTGCCCTAAATAAGATCATTTGCTTATAGCTTTGAATCATACTAAAGGCATACACTAAGCTACTTTGTTGATCCTGGGCAAGTCTGTTCTCTCAGTTGAATTTTAACTGTGTGAAAGACATTATAATTACATCAAAGTGTTATAGAAGTTGGAATGAAGTGGCAACTTGTCTGTGAGATTTGCTCTAAGCTGGCTGTCTATTCAGAAATGTTTCACCACAGATCGCATAGAAGAGATGTCCTGTAGTACAGATGTATGTTTCTTTCACTGTTACTTTTGCATTGCATCTTAGCTTCTTTCATACCCTCTTAAATATGCAAAATATTCAACTACAACTATGTGTTTAAATAATATCGAACTTGTTCTTTCTGGGAAGAAGTATATAATTGTGGAAAGATTTAAACAGGGAGTCATTTATCTCTTCTAATGTTTCCTGAATGTTATTTTGAATTATGTTTTCTGATGGAACCATGTACGTTAATTTTTTCAATTAAGTATTCCATAGTATGAGACTACCTATCCTTTATAAAGGTATGCAACTCTTTATGTTTCAAAGTATAAACTATTGATATGGAAGTAAACAATAAACAGCTGGTTTTACATTTGTAGAATTAAGTCATTTTCTTATTTCAAGAACATTGTTGTCACTTACATTGTTCCAGTGCTACATCAAATGGTAAAGTACCATAGTTTCTAAGACAATCTGTTTACTGTTCTACAGTACAGAAACAATTTAACTGGATAAACCTTACACAGGTGTCGTTTTGTTAACTGATCGATTTTCATGCAGCTTGTCTTTCAATGCATTTCTAATGGTATACGTTTATTGATACCATGACCCTGTATTTCTTGCTTTAATAAGGCTATAAATCACTCTTGTCACTTGTAGTTCCTTATCACAATTATTTAGAGGACGTTATAATAAAAATTCCATACATCCTAATTGAAACAGGGACCACAAGTGCAGGATTGATTTAAACTTCATTGAAGCCCACGACAAGGATGTAAAACTTAATAAGAGCTTAAGTACAAGAGTGATCCCTGATAAAGGGTTAGACAAACAAAGGAGGCGTGTGTCTTAGTTTTAGTTTGTATAAGAACTTCATAGTCACACAACAAGAGTACATATTAATTCTAGTTAGAAGTTTGGTTTTATGGAGCAAAAGAAATGATCACAAGACAGTTATTTAGAGCCATCTGTTACTTTCCATGCTCTAAAAAAAATCACCAGTCCTTTTTTCAAAGAAGTATTGCCAATGTATGTCATCTGTTGGGCTTCTGCTTCTTTCTTATTTATTTATTTATTTATTATTTATTTATTTTTTTATCTGGTGCAAAGTTATCGTACTGGGAAAAAAAGGTGAGAAAACATTCCAGGATTAAGAGCTAAGAAAAATGCTAGTATAAAACTTTTATTTTATAGCACATAAGATTTCTAGAACTATGTTAACTTCACGGTAAGTAAGACATACAATTAATATATGTTTATGTTTTTTATCTCCAATGTTAATGCTTAATTATTTTTTTAATTAATTCTGCCTAGAGCATTTCTGCATGGGCAGGAAAAAATGTTTTTGGATGTTCTGACTTACTACTTTTTATTATTAATATCTGTTTTTAATAACAGATGCTCAAATGTTCTTTTAGCCCTATGGGCATAGTAGTTTAGATAGAGAAATTTAAACTGAACTGGGTCTGGTAACAGTTTTGAAGAGAAAACACATCTGTTTCCTAAATCTGTAAAAGAATTAGAAATTGAGTGATTTTAGTGAAGTTTTCACAAATGCATTCCCTAAAGTCACTCTTTCTTTTGGCATAATGCCTTTGCACTCTCTCCTTTTCTCTTTTAAACAGTTCTCGTACTATGCATTATTTCATAGACAGAGTCCTCATTAGGGCTCAACATGTTTGATTATGTCCCAGCAGTGCCCTTAGATAACTACAATATTTTGAATGGGCTTTGCTCTGTATGTAGACTAATCCAGTACTAAGTATCTCTGAAGTGAAACCCCTCATTAAAGACATCTTGAGTTCAGATACATGTTCTGTCACTGAAAACTAAATGTACTTGATAAAGAACAGTTCTTGTAGCTTCTCTGTTTAGATTCCCATGAGTTAACAACAACATGGCTACTTTCCCTTCTGCTGCTTATAGAGATTGGGCAGAGAAACAATTAAAAGATATATAACTCCCACACCTTTGGTGCAAAAGGGTGGAGCTCTGACTCTGGCCCAAATGATCTTTGTTTAGTTAGCGGCACAGGTGCAGGGGAGCATGGCAGAGTAGTGGGAGTTAGCATCCATTATTGTTTTGCTCCTGATGGGGAGTTGGAGAAAGTTCTGCCTCACTATTTGGACGACACCATGAGGGAGTACTAGGTCTTGTACTCATGAGTCTGCAGAACATACCTAGGGCCTGGAGATTGGCATGCATGTGGAGACATACATGGTCCCCACAGCTGGCAGCACTGGCAGAGCTCTGGGGGCCACCATGAGGATTACAAGCTCCAATGGGAAAAGGGGCTCCACTGGGCCCATCAGTCAGTTCCATTGCCTACTATCCAGCTCTCAACTCTCCGGGGTAATGAATGGGAGGATTTGGTACCCCCCTCAGCCAAGGAGCAAATGGGACAGGCTGGGGAGCGCCTTGATTTTGCCCCTGAAAAGGAAAACAATGGTCTGATTAGGCTAATAAAGGGAAACCATTCAGCAAGATGCAGTAGATTGGGGAGAGGGTTGTCACTCTGCAGGATTTTCCTATGGGCTATATAATTCTATTTCCATGGAAGAAGATAGAAAGAGTTTATCAAAGTTCGTCTGGCTGAGAGTACAAAAAGTTTCCAGAAAAAAATCAAGTTTTGGAGTATATCTAAACTGGAGAATGTGTTCTTATTGTAGGGAGGGCATTGCACCAATTTCAGGTACACTGATTGGAGAACAATAACTAATAAAAATGGATCAAACTGTGCTTTACCATGGAAGGAGATTTCAGGAGAGATTCTGGAAAGTGCTTACACTGAAAGTTGGATTGCATAACTCTGCAATATAACAATAAAACAAAGCACTTGTCACATGTAACGGGGCGTCAAAGGCAGAATGAGTTGTAATTGCATGAAAATATTTTTCATTAGAAGTAAATAATTTTCTGTGCATCAAATAGCATATTTGCTCATTTAATTCTTGTTAATTCTATGAACTGAGGATAGACATTATTCCAGTGTCCAATTATAAGTATGCATAAGAGAGATAAAATGTTTGTGTTTATGCCAGAAGTTTAAAACTTCAGATGTTCTTCTGAACCTAGAAGTGCATAACACAGTGCACATTTAGGGCAATTAATATAGCTTGTTTATATGTCCCTCCATATAGGGAACAGTGAGAAATGGAAAGAGATGCCTGCAAAAGTTGCAGATGTGAAGTATGGAAGACCTGCCAAGCAGCACGGTCAGCTCCAGGTTATTGTACATCACAAATTAGATGCACCGGAGTACAATAAAATATCAGACAGTTATATTGCATTGAACAGTTTTTCATTTTATTCCATATTAACCATGGTATCCTGTTCTTGAATTCAGGGGAGTTGGTGTCTATCCCAGCAAATGATCCTGGATGGAATAGCATTCCATTAGAGAACATGCATACTTGTATATCATTCACACCTATGAGAAATGTAAGTCTTTGAGAAGTGAGAAGAAAACTACCGTCACACTAAAACCCCTAAGGGAGCTATACAGATTGCACAGGGGATACCCTAATCTGATGCCAAAAATAGAAGCAAGCACTGGGAGGTAGAAGTGCAGGTTGATTATATATTGTAAATTTACCTGAGAAGTAGTCTGATGAGTACCCTAACCAGAAGGAAGGTTTAGTTTGAACTCACTCCTGGTTAATACATTTTACTTATTTATCATTTCTTAACTAAGTAAATGGACTGGTTCATGCACTCCATTAGACAATGACTCAAGCCACAGTAAAAAAGGTAAATGCAATATATTTTTGCAGACAATTTAGTGTAGGCAGTGAAGCATCATGCTTTTGAGAGGACATTAGTGTTCCCACAGAAAACTCATGCAGAAACAGGAAGACCATATAAACTCCAAATGGAGTGAGTGGGGGTGTGGCATAAACCCTGAACTATGAGGCAGAGATCTTACTACTGAATCTCCATGCTATCCACAGTAGTACAGATTTGAAGTACTGCTTCCCTTATCCAGAACAGTTAGGTCCAGCACAAAAAGGCACTTTCAGATGTTGTTCTCTGACATAATGGTTGTATTAATAGAAATGAGCCTGGCAGTCAGAGCATACAGTTAAGTACATTCAAAGGAAGAAAGTGTGATATTCAGTACTGAGATAAGACTAAATCAGTACTTAATGCTGACATTGTATTTACATCCTCTTTCCTGTATGAAGACCTTAAACTAATCATGTCATGCTGCTGTGCATCATTGTAAGAGCATGTAAATGTTTTGTGCAAGGCCTGTTTGCAGTGATTTATCCTTCGGTGCTGTAACCTGTATTATAAACACAAATGTATTGTGTGAACATTTAAGCAGCAGTTACCATCTTTTTTCTCCACTTTTGAACCTATGGCTTAACCCCTCAGAGGACAGTGTAACATAAAATATAATCAGTCAATATTTGACCCCAGAAAGTCACAAGTGTGTGACATCAGTTGTTCATAATTAGTATAGCTCTCATGCCTTAAACCATCCCCTAATTAACTTTCTGCTGCCAGTTTTGTCTAGTTGCTTCAAGTTTCCAACTGCTCATCCTGCACATGTTTTCTGATGTTCATCTTGTCCGCTTCCATGTTTTAGTTGAGATTCATTTCCTACTTCACATCAATTCTTTGTGGTAAATGTTGTTGACCAGACTTAAAACATTTCTGCTTCTCATACTTCATGTCTCTAAATGTTTGCTTTTTAAAACTATATATTAGAGTGCTTTAGCTCTTTCTCTTAGATTTCATACTGTGAATGATCTCATTATGGTCAGTCCCTATCAATCAATGCTCCTCACCACAGTGTATTTCTAGTAGTCTCACAGTAGCCCAGTATGGTGATATTTTAAAGCAGTTTATTCTGCATCTTTATTAGGCATCATAGTCACCTAGAATTTGAACCTAATGCTTGTCTGAGTTCTGCCCAGAGGTCAAGGCTCTGAGCTGCTAATAAATGTTATCCAATTGTCTTTGGTTTGATTCCCTCTCTGTCCACATGATGTTTTATTAGGGAGCAGAACCTCTTCTTAAACTACATGAACCCAACAACAGGCTCCTGTTATTCCTGACTAAGCAAAGGCTCTTGTATCAGAATCCTGCCTATACAAATAAAACATTGCTTCCAGTAAGGTATGCCTCAGAGATTCTGAAAATGCTGCCAAGAGAAAAAAAAAGCTTTATTTTTTCCATGATGGGATTCTATTTCTTATGTCCAATGACATGGAACTTGTTATTTAAGGTTGTGTAGGTCAGGGAGTTGTTATATAACTGTGATTCTGAGCAGATTTTGTAAATAAACAATAGCAGTACTTCATATCTATAACTATACACTTGTACCTATCGAGCCTTCCTGGGTAACAAATTAATAAAAAAAATCCCTGTAAGTCCTTCTACTGTGTATCATTTCTGCTCAGTCTAGTAACCTGTATTGATGAGCTATATGTCTCTTTATGGTATTCTTAGTGACAGTGCTGGCAGTAGGCATGTATGTGTATAGATAAGGGTGAATTTTGCGTCTAATGCCTGATGTTACCATATCAGCATCCAACATGCATTGGTGTCACATGGTGGATTTGGAGACAACTTTCATTTCCCTATAATAGATGTTGTGTCCCACCAGAATGTCTACCTGGTGCATAGCCTCAGTAGTAATAAGCAGGCCTGCAACAGCACTCCAGTCAGCTCTCTTTTAAATTAATTGTATAAATTTCGATGAAGTGAGCTGATTCAAGTACTGCTTTATTTATTCTTTTTTGGCGCTATTTGTCTGAAATGTATCCAAGATTCCTGGATTGCTGTTCTATTTCGATGATGATCCCCAGTAGTCAGATCAGTGCTCCTCTTTTAGAATTGTACAACTAGAACAACAGCAAAAGTCTTCCCATGCCCAAACAATTTCTCCGACTCAAGTTCCACGTACTAAATGCTGGACATAACCTTGGTTAAAGCAGAGCCTGCACCCATTTTTTTCTGTAAATGAACACCCTGTCTTTATCTGTACATCCGGATACTCATAAAATAAATAGAGACGGGATATTTTCTACATGGCATGAATGATTATCAGGAAAGATAATATAAAGGGTTGCTATCAGTTCATTTTGCATACCATTATAATGCACATTTCATACCAACTAACTGTTTATCTGATTTATTATTAATAAGCAGATCCATTCAAGTGACATTATTTGCAGCTTCACTGCATATTGTTAATCTATACATATTCTTGATATTGTAGAGAGTGACCACTTTCCTTTCACCAAAAGCCCAGATGTTCTTTGACAGAGTGATCTTCCATTGACCTAATGTATCACTACTGGCTAAGAGTTTGCCAGAAATGTTCCACCATGCAGATGCAGTATACCACAAATGGCACATGCCACTGCAGTTGTATGTGGCAAACGTGGTATGGTGAGCAGTGAGGTATGGTGAGCAGTTATCACTGGAACTGAATTCAAGCAATAAGCTGTACAACTAGCATCAACACAACACATAACTTGTTTTTTAAACTAGTGACAACCCAAGTCCCAAAGAGGCTATGAATGATTTAAGTACAAAAGTGAAAGTACTTTTAAGTAAACATTCAAATATGTCCAGTGTAGGTCTGTTGAAATAATGGAAAAGCTAACTAAACCTGATTTTAAAATAGCTACCTATTACAGTTGTACTTGTTTGCAAAGTTAAATCACACTGACATAAAGAAAAGAAAACATAACTTACTAGTCTCTGGGGCTACACATATGCTTTACAGTTAATATACAGATAACAAATGGCACATTACATGCCTCACAGTTAGTTCTCTATGCAAGTCAGTGTCTTTTTATTTAGACTTAAGTGAATAGAACTCCACATAATGCTTGTGAAGGTTTAGGAATGGGCATTCCATGCATAGCTTTCCAATGACAGAAAGATCTGTTAGCAAAGTAACATGGTTTTCAATGACCACCTGCATTTTCCCAGTTATTTTATAAATGAAAAGGCAGCATTTTTCTGCCTGTTTGTATAGATTTCTTACTACTGGTTAATTAGGTCTGTTGTGAATGTGCATCAGTACATTTATAGACTAATAAAGCACAGTGACATTGACATATGCGTGTAGCTGTTGCTACTTTTTCTAAATGTTTTGTTTCCCCTGTCTGACCTCAGGATTCCTAAGATCCCCCAACACACACACACACACACACACACACACACACACACACACACACACACACACACACACACACACACACACACACACACTTTTGTTGCATTTATTGATAATTGAGAGTGAGAACTCACTGGAGTTCCTGGGAATAATAGACTTGGAGAGAGACTGTCGTTTGTGCCTGCTGCCACTTGTTTGATGCCTTGCACTCACTGTGATTGTAATGCTGTACTTTACTAAGCTTACCTTATTTTTCCTGCTATATGTGACTGGTATACTGCAGCATCATTTTGATAGATGGCAGGGGATATTCTCATAGCATCCATTAAAAAGATTCATCAGCCATTAACTACTCTGTCTACCTGCCTCCTTCCAATGACAGGGATATCTTTATGCTATCCATTAAGCAAATAGATTGGTCATTAGCTACTCCTTCCACCTGCCTCTTCCCACCTGGTTACCTTATGATTTTGCTGCTAATTGTACCAGAATTGCTACTGTTGCATGAGAGCCATTTCTGTGACTCCTAACAAAGATGTGTTTTGTTTCACTGACATACCTCCTGTTTGATTTAAGCAATACTAGGCTTACTGCTCAATGCCAGACTCTTCCAAAAAGGTTACATATGGTTAATACAAGCTAGTACTATCTCTTAATTTTAGAAAGCACTTCTTTTGTTGCTTTTATGCCTTTTGTGTCTCTTTTGCTTGTTTTTTTATAGTTGTTACTTTCTTAGCTAGGACAATTCAAATGGAAAAAAATATTGCCTACTTTCTGTGGGATCCATTTTTATGGCAATTTATTTATTTTATTTTACATTTATTAACCAGGTAACTGAGCTGGTCCAATGTCCCTTTTCAGCCATGAGCAGAGCCATGGCAAAATACAATTTACAGACAACTTAAATAGATACAAATGCATTCACATGAACAATGTAACAAGTGCATGTTGCACAATGTTTATGTATTAAACACTATATGAAATATTTGGTAAACCTAGATAAATATACAAGGGAAGGGTAGAATTTGTAGGTATGATGCCATACACTTACCATGCATTTACAATGTGTACTTTACAAATACTGAATATACAGAACTGTATGGGACCTATGTTAAAGTACTGTCATGCTAAAACATGAATGTAACATAGATTACGTGATGGTTTATCTTGTAATAATTTTGAGGACTATTTATTTATTTATTGTTTGTTTCTTAACTTACATAAACATGATAAAAATACATGCAGCTGTACCATGCAAGAACAAGCACAGGGAAAACCACAGAAACAAACCTCCTTAGTGGAACCATAATATCAACAAGCTTTACAATAAAATAAAGAGAATTTTGACCAAAGGTAAGAATAGTAATTCCTAGAATGATAGATCCCCTGTCAATGAAATAAACAAACAGTTTAATAAAAGCCACTAAAGCCAAGTGTGAGGCTAAAATATCAAGCCAGTGTCAATGACAATCACAAGGTCTTTTTTAGTTATGTTTGTAATTTCAGAAGCACAGAAGCTGAAAATATAGCTAATCTGCTCGATGATAAATTCAGCTTAAACTTTACCACATATGTCCTTCCTCCTATCTCACACAAGAAACCTGAAATTGACTCACCTCCAGCTGTCACATATGACAAACCCAGAAAGTGCTATCAAAATCTAAAACTACTGCCTCACTAAGTCTGGACAATATCCTTGCTTGCATCTTAAATAACATAAAGTATGATTTAGTCATCTCCCTAACAAAACTGTTCAATCTTGGCCTTCATACGGGTTTTGTACCAAGCGAATAGAGAACAGCAACATTCATTTCCCAGCATAAGGGAGGTGCTTCCACAGATCCAGGTAATTCCAGACCCATAGGTATGACCAGCCTCATATGCAAAGCCATGGAAAATCCTATCATGAATCTCCTCCCAAGGCAAAGACAATCACAAGGTATTTTTTAGTTACGTTCATAATCTCAAAAGCACAGCGCAGCAATGTACTGAGCTGATTGTGAATGATGCTACCTGCACTAACCTACACTGACGCTGAAGAAATAGCTAACCTACTGGCTTATAAATTTAGCTCTAATTTTACACCTCTCAAGTAACTCAATAGCAAACAGTGTTCAGTCTCATGGAGGGTGCATCAGGGTTCAGCTCTGAGCCCACTGCTGTTTGTACTTGTGATGAACTATGTTACCAAACAGGTCAGGGGGGACAGATCAACAAAGTTGTTGTATACAGATAATGTGGCATTACAGGTACATTCATAGCAAGGACTTCAGAAAGGATAAAGGAATGGAATGCAAAACCGAAGCTGCATGTAATGAAACTGACTGAAGATAAGACTGGTAATGGCAGCAAATGAGGGAAATCAGAAGAAGCTGAGAACTAACATGGGAAGTTAGTGGAACAGGTTAACAGCTTCGAGTATCTGGGAGGGGTGGTTGAGGAGAAAGGAAGTCTGAATGAAGAGGTCAAATTGAGAATCAGAGGGGCTGCAGTCATCTGGCACAGAGTGCTAGGTGTAATGTGCGATGTCCCCACAATAGGCCAGCAATCAAGGAGCATGAATCCTCATCAGTGGCACTGGAGAGAGACATTCACTTGGAACAAAAATGGATGCACCCAGTATTTCCAGATGCAGCTGTCTGCATCAAGCATAATTTCCCTTAAGAGCACACAGGGAACACACTCAGTCTGGGTTCTGGGTATCTCTATCTGTCTCACTCCCCAATAAGACTCCCCACTGTAACAGCTTTAGGGTTGAGTCCTCAGCTGAGTTTCCAAGCCAAGTCCTCCAGTACCCTCTCTGTGAAAACATTGCTTTGTGTCCCCATTTCAAGTAACTGACACACACACACTTTGAGATTTGATTTTCACATGTGGACGCACGCACACACACACCTGGGAAAGGTTGGCACAGATTTACTAGCTATGTCCCCTTCTGCCCAGACTATAATGTAGATAAACTCCCACCAGACACTGCAATGCCAAATACTCTAAGGCTCTTACAAGAGTACCAAATTATACTGAATGAAATTAATATTTAATACAAATAGTAATGTTGACCAAACAGCCCAGCTTTCATGAGTGGTCACAGTGTCACCAATAGATATAAGTATTCTCAAAGGTTAAAATGTTCTCTAAAGGACCAGCAACAATGAAAAGTTTAAATATATATTAATAATAAATAATAAAATAACATAAAAATGCTAAATACCTATTTACAATAAACACCAGAGTTTCAGACATAGGAAATATTAAAACTAACACAGATGGAGAGGTTCACACAGTTACAGAAAAAACAATACTTAACTAATCTCACTAAATTTCCCTGACTGATATAAAGAATTATTATTCCATGGTTACTTATTAGAGCAAGGTAAGATGAAGTAGATGAGAGATCCTTCTTTGTCAGGTTACAACAACAGAGTGCAATGAGATGTCAATCTCAACTAGTATTAAAATATAAATGTTAGTGATGGATTACAGAATGACATCACATGGATCTTGTCATCTGTCATCTGGTTCCCATGCAACCCCCATTGCTAGAAACTTCCAGGATTTAGTAGCTAGGTGTCAATAATACACACCCACACACACACACACACACACACAGAGCCTTGCTAAGATCTGCTGCAGCTTCTGGAAGTCATACAACAATTTCAAACCTTCACCTTACCAGAGTAGCAATTAGTTCACCCCAATGACAATGCAGGAAGCTTCCTAGTACAGAGTTTTGTCTGTGGCTGCACTGGAACTGTAAGATACAATCTTTATGTCCTAAATTAGTAATTTAATTTTTTACTATTTTTCAAAGTTAGCTGGAGCTGAGCTTAACCTCTTCTCTTCCAGTATTCTCTGTTACAATGTATACATTTAATCAGTTACAATACAGTACTGTCTGATATATATGTATAGTTCTTTTCTGTCCAGCAGTGCACACTGTTGATACATTTTTAACACAAGCAATTTTACAAGTACATTTTTCAACACAAACATCTGTACAAATCAGTTCAATATACAAATGACATATGATTCTTTACAAAATTCCTCCTAGCTGTGCTGGCATATGTTACACATCCACTGCCCTACTTTTCCTGATATAGCTGGCAATACCTCACATCATCAGATAGTGTATAACAGAAGAATGCCAAAGAAGTTGAAAATTAAGGTGCACAGAATAGTGGTGCTACTAATACTACTCTATGGTACAGAAACCTGGTCAGTAAAAGCTGAGCAGTTGAGGAACCGGAGACGGGTTTTAGGATGCACACTGTGGGACAGATGAAGAAATGAGGACATAACAGCAGAATCCAAAGTAGCTCCAATTGCAAAAAAGATCAAAGAAGCAGATTACAGTGGTTTGGGCACGTGCAGAAAACCAGAAGACAATCTGGTGAAGAAGATTTGGAACAGATAGGAAGAAGATAAGAGGAATGAGGGCATCCAGTAAAGTGATGGATGGATTATTTGAAAGAAGATCTGCAACAGTCAGTCATGACTGTTGAAAAAGGGAGCAGAGCGACATTGAACTGAGAGAGATGGCAACTGTTAATAAGACACACTGACCCCCATGTAAAAAATGGGAAAAAGAAGTTGATGATGATGATGATTTACCTCTCTCTCCCCTCTAGCTGTCCATCAAGATATACCTGAAACTGGCTCACTTCCAGCTATCACACAAAACCAAGTCCTAAATATGCTATCAAAAGCAAAAACACGACATTGATGGGTCCTGACAATATCCATGGATGAATTTTAAATAGCATGAAGAATGATTTAGCCACACCCCTAACAACACTGTTCAGTCTCAGTCTTCATACAGGTTTTACCAAGTGAATGGAGAACAGCTACAGTCATTCTCCTGCATAGGAGAGGACCTTTCACAGACTCAGGTAATTCCAGACCCATAAGTCTGACCAGCCTCAAATGAAAAGCCATGGAAAATCCTATCATGAATCTAATCATTAAGAACAAAGGAAACCTCCAAACACTGGACCCATTTCAATTTGAATTTGTCAAGGGCAGGTCATGCTTACTGAGCCTGATATACTTCTTTGAAAAGGTTACCAAAGCAATGGATGAAGGTAGAAATGGTGCACACCACATACCTTGACTGGCCAAGGCTTGTGAAATAATACCCCACTTAGGCATTGTAGAAAAACTAAATAAGCTAGGAATAAACTCTTACATCACCCACTGGATTATCAACAGGCTTACAGATAGGACACAGGAGCTCAACATATGGAAAGCTACCTCTACAAACAAAGAAACTAGTAACCAATGGAGCCCCTGAGGGTTCAATGCTGGAACCTCTCCTGTTAAACATCTACTTTTCCAAAGTAAAATCAATACCAAAGGACTCTGGCTGATTAAATTTGCAGATGTCTACAAGCTAGGAGCAGGTATTGATCCCCCAGATGACATAGCTATACTGCAGGAACATTTGTCCCAAACAAATAACTGATGTCCAAATCGTGGAATTAAACTAAATGACAAAAATGCATTATTGTATACTTTGGGAAGTCATCCACCCCAGGGAACTACAATACTGAAAATACATCACCTGTAATTTGACCCAGTATTCCATATTTGGAAATGTATGTGAACAATGACCTAACTTTCAACCAACTTGTCCACTGTCATATGACAATTCTTCTATTTTGTGCAGCTTGTAAACAAAGGGATTGTGACTAGATCTAGAGATTACACTGTCCCTCTTTACACAACCTTTGTTAGGCCAGTCATTCAGTATAATGCCCCTTTTGGCATGTATCTGTTCAGACCCATGCAACAAATAAAATGACTACAGGGATACCTTACTAAAAGGGTACAAGGCCTAAAAGATATGTTCTGCATGTCACTATACTTTGTATCCTACAGACTGCTAAGAGGTGACTTGTGCCTGGCATACAAGGCATTCTCCAACCCAGTGTAAAGTGAATTACAGCCTGGCAGTTCAATAAACCCAAAGGTTTCCTAATTGGAATAACACCATAATCTCAAGAATTATATACTTTGTATAATTTATTTACTCATCAAATTGTTGACTGATTAATGGAATAAGTCCTGCTGTGTTCACCAGAATATTTTCAGAGCTGACTTCCTGTCTTTTTAGTTAATGATTTGCTCAGCGTCAAACAGTGTGCAGCATCAGTATGCAATGATATTATATGGTTCCCTTGCATTTTGAAGAACATAGCTTGGTCAACAAATGCTAGGAGTGGTGTAAAATGGTGACTATAGGGATAGGCAAATGTCCAAAATGTTGATGGTATGTTTCTTTGAGACAGGAGAGTGGGGTTTGAAGGGAATGACAGTGTTTGTGCATGCATTTGGGTGTTAAGGTTAGGAACAGAGATAGATGAGGGACAGGCTTTGTATGTTTGTGTGCAAGTGTGTGTATTTTAGAGTTATGGTTGGGGTTAGGTAAGGGTAGTGTTGGCAGTGTGTGTATGTGTGTGTTTGTGTCTGAGACTGTCTTGTGTAGTGGCAGTGTTACAGGAATTTTTTTATGGTAAGGTGTAGGGTTGGGAGGAGGGTTGGCGTTAGTGTTAGCACACATTACTAAGTTTGCTAACCCTAACTCTGCCCCTTCCCACAACTCTAACCCTACACTTTAGTTAAAAAATCTTCCCATAACACTGCCACTATTCAGATGAATTTGAGGCTAGCATTACGGGGGGGGGGGGGTTAGTGTGAAGACCAAGAAAGGAAATACGTTTCCTTTCTTGATCTTTTGTAGTTTTGATATTCAGGGCGTTCAATATTATGTACTTTCTAACTTCTTAATGTTACAATTTTACATTCAACATCAAGCATGTTCAATCATACATATTAGAATCACACACGCGCACACACACACACACACACACACACACACACACACACACACACACACACACACACACACATATATATATATATATATGTGTGTGTCTGTGTGTGTGTGTGAGTATATATATATATATATATATATACACACACACACACACACACACACACACACACACACACACACACACATACACACACACACACACACACACACACACACACACACACACACACACACACACACATTTATATTTAAGAATGTAGTTAGAACTGGGTTTGCTGGCTATTTTACTTGGGTTTTCTAATAATCTACCTTAAAGTCAGACAAATAAATGTGCCTATATTAGGTGCAGCCAGAGAAAAAAGAGACAATAGCTTAATGAGAAAGTGACTTTTATACTTTTTTAATAAAATGTGTTTCTTTCTAATGATATATTTGTAAAGGAGTTTATCCCTGGGATTCACTAATTCCTGCACTAAGTGTCCACCATTCTGATCAAATAAACAACACAAGCATAATTCACACCTTCTTCCTCCTACATTTTCTTACAGTCTTAAAAATCAAGGGGGATTCATAAAGGTTACCACAAAGTGCAGAGTACATGTACACTTAGTGTAATCTTTCTGAGAGACTAGAAAGCACAAAAAAATTGGTAGGGATGTTCTTGAATACAGATTGCGCACACTTAGTATACAGTTAGTGTAGGCGTTAATGAATCTGGCCCAGTTGATCTTCAATTTTATTTAGCTTCTAGACTGAGTTGTAGATGGAGTATTTTTTCCTTTCTTTCTCAGTCTGTTTCCATCTGTCTACACACACACACACACACACACACACACACACACACACACACACACACACACACACACACACACACGGAGTATGCGGGAGTGCAGTGTTTGATACATCAGATGCATACTGTAGGTTTAAGAAATAAGTTTGTGATTACTGGCAAAAGTGTGACCTATAAACTAAGTTTCCTCTTCATACATTGCAAATATTTTATGTATCACACAACCCAGACACCTATATATAAAACGTACTTGTTTAGTATTTCGTTTTATTACTAAAATACTGTTTCCCATTGAGCTTTGTGAGCTACATTAATTGCCTGTGTTTCTACTGAATAAGCCTTTTGGTACGTTGCATTCATTGTTATTAATGCATACTACTTTAGTTCTCAAGAAAATGCAAATCTTTTTTTTTTCCAGTACTGCAAGTTTCATAGTATTGTTTTTAGCTAGTTTATTTTTAGTTTAGAGTGTTAAAAATGTGATTGTTTTGCTGGTAATATAGTTTTATGATTAACTAGATGCAGTGTAGTCTGTATTTTCTTTTTTATTTTTATTTAACTGTTTCATTCTGGTATAAATTGATTTCATTTCTGAGCATTTGATTTAACTGGGCTAACTTTCTTGTGGTATTGTGTATGCACTTTGTTTATGCAATGTAGGAAACTTTGTAAATGTTTTCTGAAGAAGTCCTTTGAGACGAAAGTGTCATATTAAAGTTTAATAATGCTAAGACGATGAATTACATTTTTCTTCTCCAGTCATTTGAATGTAGAAAACTACTTTTTTCTGTTGCAATGAATGGGAAGGTAGGCTAAGTTTTATTTAATGTGTATTCTTTTATTTTAATATTCTTATTCTAATAAGGTTAAATTCCAGTTCTAGGTGGTTGATTTGTGTGCCACTTGTTTTGTGGGGCAGTATGTGTGAATTACGGGTATAACGTTCCTTTATGAATAGAGGTCTGTGCTACACATTTTAAACTATTTCGTTTGGTGATTATTACTGGTGGGATAGGGTGATTTTGTGGTATCAAGATCTATGCTTTGTGTGTGTTGTGTCTTTCGGCTTTTCCCGGTTAGGGGTCGCCACAGCGGAACTCTGGTCTGCTAATGATTGGCAGTTGATTTTTACGTGCTGAGTTGCCAGCCCTAATGCACAACCTTCAATGAAGGTATGCCCATTCACGCATGTCTCCACGCAGAAGACGCTCTAGCTGAGAGTCGAACCAGTCAGTGTCTTACTGTGAGGCGACAACGCTACCACAGCACCACCATCATGGATCTATGCTTTGTGTGTGTAATATGTCAATTTTGATTCAGTGTTTGTTTTTTTTGTTTTTTTGTTTTTTTTAGCTAGTTACGCAGATATCGGACCCCCTATTGAAATGTTAGCTGTCAAAATGCCGAGTGCCACAAAAAGCTGAAAAAATGACCAAAGAGCGAGTTTTGAAAATCGGTCTTAACCCTGATGTGGCAGAGGGGCAAGCACCCCATATTCCCTGAACTTACATATACCAACTCCAAAAATCACCATACCTTAGAGAAAAGGGACTATACAGAGAAATGGCATTTCAGACTTAGTATATGTAAGTCCGTTATTTCAGCCATTCAGTCTCCGCATTTTGAGACTCACTCTAGCAGGTCCCAACATTTCAAATGGTTATTAGATATGGTGTGATTAAAGGAATATTAGTACCTTTGACAGCCCACCAAGGGTGTATTATTTAGGAATTACCACACGTATGTAGGTTTAAAGGAATAGTAGTAGCACTGATGACACACCAAGAAGATAGATAAACTGCTGATGGTGTTCTAAGAGTAAAGATGAATGTTAATGACATGCCAAGAGTAGACAGAAAAAAAAATTGTGTGTGTATGTGTGTGTATCTATTTGGCACATGCAGATGTGCATGCATTCTAAGTCAGGCCAGGATATTGAGTTTGAATATTTTGCTGTATCATGTTCAAGATCTCAGTTGCTGACGTGGCTGTGAGGATGACCAGAGGCATTCAAGGTAAAACACTGGAAACTGCTGGTGGATACCATGGTGAGGGACAGTCTCGGCTTGAAGAAGGGAGCTTGTGGAGAGTCCTCCTACTTCAGCTGTGAGGTACTGACAGACCAAGAAGGCCACAATAATGGTGACTGCTCAAGGATGACAGCAACAGTGACTGCTAAAGGACCACAACAATGGAGACTGCTCAAGGACCGCAACAATGGTGACTGCTCAAGGACCACAACAATGGTGACTGCTCAAGGATCACAACAACGGTGACTGCTCAAGGATCACAACAATGGTGACTGCTCTAGAATCACAACAACGGTGACTGCTCAAGGATCACAACAACAGTGACTGCTAAAGGACCACAACAACAGTGACTGCTCAAGGACCACAACAACGGTGACTGCTCAAGGACCGCAACAATGGTGACTGCTCAAGGATCACAACAATGGTGACTGCTCAAGGACCACAACAATAGTGACTGCTCAAGGATCACAACAACAGTGACTGCTCAAGGATCACAACAACGGTGACTGCTAAAGGACCACAACAACAGTGACTGCTCAAGGACCACAACAACGGTGACTGCTCAAGGACCGCAACAATGGTGACTGCTCAAGGATCACAACAATGGTGACTGCTCAAGGACCACAACAATAGTGACTGCTCAAGGATCACAACAACAGTGACTGCTCAAAGATCACAGCAACGGTGACTGCTCAAGGATGAAAGCAACAGTGACTGCTAAAGGACCACAACAATGGTGACTGCTCAAGGACCACAACAATGGTGACTGCTCAAGGAAAGTTTGATCATGGAAGGAGTTTGGAGGCACCACACAGAAGGACTATGAGGTGACCATAGAGAAGTTTCAGAAAACCATTCTGTGCCTTATGAGGGGAATGCAAGACATCAGTCAAGATGTCCTAAGCACAGTCATGAGAGTGCTGCTCAGTATGGGGTAAAATGAATAGTATGAAGAACTCCTTCACCAGACAGGAATACTCTTCTATTACAAGAGACAGCTTAAAATTATTGATTGGTTGCATTCCATCAGTGTATTGCAAGCCACTTCAGTGGTTAGAAGTACTGAAGGTACTGGACAGAGTTAACATCGCATACCTAATATGTCTTGCCAATGCTACATGCAAGGTTCAAACAGTATATCTGAAAAAGTAAACTCAAGTGACAGTATCCAACATCAAGAAATGGTACCAGAGTATTTGCTTCACTTATAGATGGGCCACAGTCCTCACACTCCCTGGAAATGCTTTTGCCAAAGTGAGGAAGATAATGCAAATGAAAGTTAAATCAGAGTCAGAAATAAAAATGCTTTTCATGCTGTGTAACTGTGGACTACCTCATTTGCTTTGCAGGATTGTGGGCTGTGGATCATGGGAATTTGCTAATTTACTGCATAGTTGTATGAACATGGAAAGGATTATATAATGTCCATTGACATATACTTTTAAAAGTCCTATAGAATAATTCTTTGTGCTGCACGATCCCTGTATAGACAGAGGACAATATTTTCACATTTTTGACATTTTCAGATTTTTTCAAAGATGTGTGTCAGTTCATTTTGTGACCATTCAGGTTTGTGATCACTACAGATGGGACATAAAGTTGTAGCCACATTCTGCAGCATGACTACTGTAATTACTTAAGGTTATTATTTATTTGGTTTGAAGATAATATTGCCCTTTTGGCCTTATATGATTAAGATTTATGGTACACATTTCACTAGTCTACTAATTAATGGGAAGCAGGTATGATGAGAATCAGCACCTCCAAATCTGAAGCCACGGTTCTCTCCAGGAAAAACGTAGGGTGCTAATTCTCTCTCGCTCTCTGTCTCCCTCTTTGTTAGGTTAGACTATCATGCTAAGTTATGGGTAATTGAAAGACAGGGGGTGACTGACAAGTGGTGGGGGTAATGATTATTGAATGGTGAATGCAAAACAAATCTGCAGAGGTAAAATAGGAGCAGAACTCACAGATACATGTCTTGGTTTACTATGCAGTGTACAGTACCTATGGCACCTATGGCAAGGAGCTGAAACAAGGAAAAAAGGATGAGATAGTAGACCAAACAGTTGATGTACCTTTTTCCACAGGCCTGCTGTGAAAGGAAGACGATGCTCAATGTATAGCCACTGCTTCTTTAGATGAAAAGGAGACAACTTAGGTTTTCAGGTATTTTATAAGGATACAGCCATGGCAACTCATGTTCAAGTTATTCTGTACAAAATCTATTGGTAAGACATCATACAGCAGACCAAGAACAAAAAGGACTGTCTTTGTCTTTAGTTGTATGTGACAGTGTTGCTTTTGTGATTAGATACATATTGCATGTGTGGTGTGTTTCTGTACGTGTTTAATGTGTGTGTGTTTGTGTGTGTGTGTGTGTGTGTGTGTGTGTGTGTGTGTGTGTGTGTGTGTGTGTGTGTGTGTGTGTGTGTGTCAGTGTGTGTCTGTATGTATATATATATATATATATATATGTATGGATCTACTTCAGATGATCGAAGTTTCAAAACATCAAACATGATATAATCGAAGACAAGATGATCGAAGTTTGGAAACAATGAACATCAAAAAAAAAAAAAAAAAAAAAAAACTAAAACAAAATAAGTCTTCTTTTACATTTTTGCAGGGGGCTTGCCCCCTGCACCCCCACAACCCCTGCTACTTAAATATACCAATTCCAAGATCACACTAGAGTGAAGAGAATGGTAAATTTCCCATTATGTACCATTCTCTTCACTGTAGTGCGATCTTGGAGTGGGTGTATTTTAGTAGCAGGGAGTGTGGGGGGTGCAGGGGGGCTTTGTCACTCTGCAAAAAATGTAAAATAAGAAGTTTTCATGATTTAGTTTTTTTTTTTAGTTCGATATTGCAGAACATCGATCCTCTGATCCTCGATGATCAGAAGTTCGATGTTCTGCAATTTTGATACTTTGAAAGGGACCCCATGTCTATATATATATATATTGCTGGAAGTCAGACAGTTCAAAACCAAGCTGTGAAACCTCAAGTTTTTTTCAAAAAATGCAATACAATCCAGTAAAAGTGTGAAACACAGATTTAATCCAAAAACGCAGTACAATCCAATAAGCGTATAAGCGCTTTAATTTTAAACCCTTTAAAACTTCATCAGATACAAAATGTAACAGTTTTGAAAGCTTTTAAATAAACTTAGTTGGTCATGTGACTTTTTTAAAATTTTAAATTAACATCCCCCTATTTTACACATCCCAAGAAAATACATGTTATCATTAATTCATACACTAGTGTATGTTGTGTTTTTCTATTTTTAAAGATTTTTGATAATGTTGAAGTTAGTTCATGTAATTGTCATACACAATACTCATTAATAAATAAAACATTAAAAACAACAATAAAATGCTATTTTAATAATTCATCCCTCCCGTGCTTTTAATTTCAGGATGGGAGCAATACAGACATGATCATTTATTTAATCCTGGTTGTCTATATGCTTTTAGTTGCAGTTGCCATTTTAATTCATGTTGCTCCAGAATTATCATCCAAGGACCCCCTCCCCAGTTTTCTTTTTCAACTCTTTGTAATATACTAAATTTAAAAGAGTGGTCAGAATATTCGTTTAAGTGCCTAAACAGTGCATCAGTGGTTCTTCCTTTTTTAATTTCGTATAAGAGTTCATAAATACAATTACGGAGCTTTTGCTCCATTTTTCCCACATAAAACCCTTCACATCCTTGACATTTTGCGATGTAAATTATACCAGTAGTGTCACAGTTGTATTTGCCCTTTATGTTCAATTTTCTTCCCTTTAAATTAATATGAGTGCCCTCAAGTATATATTTGCAGAAACTACATCTCCCACATTTTGTCATCCTATTGGTTGCAGCATTTGTCACTTTCCTTTTTGCTTCGACCATGTGTTTTATGTTACTGCCTCTTCTATAAATAATAGTAGGTCTTACCCCAATGTCATTATGTTTGGATGTTCTTGTAGCACTTTCCAGTTTTTATTCAAAATCCACTTTATGTTGTCACTAGCTTTATTAAAAGTGGTGATGAAGGCATTATTAATTTTTTTGTTGTTCTACAGTTTCCAATAATACTGGTGTTTTCTCCATTCTGTGAGTTCTTAGCCAAAATAGGTTGGTAAAACCCATTTTTTTCTCTTAGATATAACTTCTAATGTTAACTCATTTAATAATTCTAATGGGTAACCTCTTCTAGTTAACATCCCTACTATATATAGACACACACACACCCACACACACATACACACACACACACACACACACACACACACACACACACACACACACACACACACACACACACACACACACACACACACACATATGGATATGAAACTCTGGTTCCCATGCAACCGCCCCCCCCCCCCATTGCTAGGAACTGCCAGGATTTAGTACCTATGTGTCAATATTAGACACACACAGAGCTTTGTTAAAATTTGCTGCAGCTCCTGGAAGTCATACAAGAATTTCAAACCTCCAGCCTTCCAGAGTAGCAATTAGTTCACCCCAATAACAATGCAGGAAGCTTCCTAAAACAGACTTTTTGTCTCTGACTGCATTGAGAACTGTAAGATATAATCTTTATGGCCTAAGCCAGGTCATTTAATTTCAAACTACTTTCAAAGTTTGAGATTAACCTCTTCTCTTCCAGTATCCTCTGTTAAAACATATACATTAAAACAGTTGCAATAATGCATATATATTTCTTTTTCTGTTGAGCAGGGCACACTGTTGATACATTTTTAACACGAGCAACTTTACAAATACATTTTTCAGCACAAGCATCTGTACAAACCAGTTTGATATACAGATGACATATAATTCTTTACAAAATTCCAACTAGTTGTGCTGGCATACATTACACATCCACTGCCCTACTTCTCCTGGAATAGCTGGCAATACCTCACATTGTCACAGTATCACAGAAATATTTTCTTGAGTTAATGTGCATGGTTAGGGTTAGGGTTAGGGGTAGGGGCTCAGTTAGAATTAGGATTAGTATGCATTACTTAGTGAAGCCTTCCTGCCCACCTTAGTAATGTATGCTAGTGCTAACCCTGCCCCTATTCCTAACCATGTACCTTACCTTAGAAAAACATTTTGGTAACACTACTACTACACAAGATACCACAGACATTAAACACATACACACAAACACACACACACACACACACACACACACACACACACACACACACACGCATCTATGCACCTCTCAACCACTTAGCACAAGAAATCTGGACAATGGCAAAATACTGACAGATTTTGAATACTATTCTTATAAACTTAGAAATTTTATAGAACAACATATTTTGCATTAACATACCCTTTCTGATGGATATGAAACTCAAATATCTGTCACTATTTAGTGACATCGACCGCCTGTGATTTCTAGCAAACCACCAATTTTATGAGAAACTAACCAAAACATATGAGACAAAAATTTGTACATTCTGTGAAAATCTGGACAATTGAAATGTCCCTTACTCTAACCCTAGCCCAGATGCACTCGCACATACACAAAACTATCCCCTTTCCTAACCCCTGTGCTAACCCTAACAGACACACACACACACACACACACACACACACACACACACACACACACACACACACACACACACACACACACAAACTCCATGCCCAAAAAAAGTTTCCTATGTCAGCCAACCTGGAAGTCACTCAGTCACTAGCACTATTGGCACTACATTTCACTTTGTCAAGCAAATGAAGTTCAACAAATTAAGTTTTATAATATAAATACATATCAAAATGACAAACTTAAACACATACCTATAGATATTAGATACAGATATATGAAAGCTGTCAAGGGGAGCCATTTTTGCTATGTATAATACTGAATACATTAACAGGATGCTAAATATGTTTGACAAAGATGGTGGTTTTATTGAAGGCTCACAACATGACATACTGCATGCATATTATATTATGGATAGTCATTTGTCAGACCTGCTGTTAGAGCATGAAATTACTGAAGCAATCTATGATTTGTGTTTGATTTCTAATCTAGTTATTCCTAAAATGTTTGGAATTCATAAGATGCATGTGACTGATGTAAATTTTCCTAGTATATACAGTCCCTACCTGGTGACTTATCAGCATTCTATAAATTATATCCTTTTTGTATGGAGGGATACTGAAGCTACGTTGCATGACAACCACCACCACTACTACCACCACCACCACCACCACCACCACCACCACCACTGACACCACCACCACCACCACTACCACTACTACTACTATGACCTTGCACTTTACAACTTTAGCATGCTATATCATGAATGGTTGAGTTAAATGATCAACAAACCAAAGATCAAACAAAACATATCTACCATTCAAAATGATTACAGTACAACTTCCCAACAGCCAAGTATATCTAAATAGGAAACAAATTTCCTTTCCCATTGTATTGACCATAATCCTACAACACATTCTGCTTCACATTTGTCTGAATAGTGGTAGTGTTAGGGAAATTTCTTATTTTTAAGGTAAGGTCCATGGTTAGCTAGTAGTGGGTTAGAGATAGCATGTATTACTTCCCAAAGGCCCCTGCCTACCTTAGTAATGTCTGCTAACCCTAGCCTTAACCCTGCCTCTGATCCTAGCATTGTTTTTTATTTGCATGCTCAGAGGTGCAGTATCACTCCATACAAAAAGGATATACTTTTTTTCAATTATTTTTGTTGACATCTTTCATGTCGACTTTTGGTGGTTTGGATCTTTTTAGGTAGATCCACATATGTGTTTGTAGTATTTTTATGACCCCAGCCTGTATATGACTGTAAAGTAACAGGTTGCAGGAGCAAAGCCCATCTGCCTAGTTTGTTGCTAACATCTGTTTGTGAAGCCACTACAGGGGTGCCCTGTCACTGCCCAACATTAAGTTACAACCTGATAGGTATTAATGCGAAATGGTGAGGCAAGAACTTTCACTCGGGGCAAAATACTTTGTTTCAGCAATGCATAACTTTCTGCTAAGTTAGAAGGCTGTGTGTTCTTCACAACCCATTTCTTGGGAAAGTGCTGTTGCTATCCCTACTTCAGATACCGTTGTACAAACAATAAACAGAGTAGTGACATCATCAGTAGACAGCTCTTACTCTGAACACAAAATATTCTTCAATGGATTGAAAGCTTCATATGCTGAAGCAGTCCACCTTATTTGTGTGGGGACCTTATCTTTTGTAAAGTCTGTTTGAGGACAAGCTATGGGAGTAAAGTTAGCTATGAATTTTCTAGTGGCATGTTAGCCCTAAGAATGCTTTTTTTTATGTTTGGTACTGAGTATTGACCAGTTCTTAACAGTATCTAACTTGTTTGGGGTTTAATCATCCCTCAATCACATATCCTAAATATCTGTCTTCTGTCATGCACAGCTTAGTTTTGACAGCATTAACAGTCTTGACCGCCTTAAAGATTCAAACACAGCTTGCATTTTAGCTAAATGTGACTTCCAATCTCCTGAATAATTTACTATGCCATCAAGACATACAGTTAAGTTCCAGACACAAAGTTTTAGAACTTTATCCATGAACCTTTGGAAAGTTGCATGAAAAAGACCTGCTGTGGAGACTAGAATCATATGATCATATATATTACAAGACATATAACTCTAGAGACCATATGTGCTATAAAGTACCTCCCATTTCCAGAAGAGTGAAGCAGGTTAGGCCAGGAAGAAGTCTGTGAATATTCATGTCTTCTGTTTGTCTTCAGAGAAAAATAGGAATGTACCGGTGCCCCTTGATAAATATAGGGTGGTCATAAACCTTGATTTGCCCAGCTTTGCTATGAGTTTGGCCATTGGATAAGTGTCAGATCTGGAAATCATATTTGGTATTTAGAAATCATTATAACCAGTCTGCACATTGGATAAGTTTCAGACCTGGATATCACATTTGGTATTTAGAAATCATTATAAAATTTTATGTAACCATGCATCTTAGGGACCAGCACTATCAGACTGTTCTATCACTTTGGGATTCTTGAATAATGCCTGATTTAAGCATTTCTTTAATTTCCTCACTTACGGATGGGATGCTGTTAGGTTTACCTTTTCCCTTCATAAAGTTACATATTGTGCTGAATTAAATTTGTTCTGCAAGGAGATCAGGAAAAGAAAAACTGTTTGTTTCTTGCAATGACTCTTTTTCTTCTTGTTTCTGGGCTTTAGACAAAACCTATAGGCTCATAAGTTCATAGATTATTAATAGGCATTTGATCAGACAGATTATTTGTAGCCTGATGACTAAGTGCTTGGGCAGATTTATGATTACACATGTACTCATCTTGGTTATGTTTAAAGAACGTTAGGGCACTACTTTGTCTAATATAAAGGAGTATGTCTGTTCCAGAAGAGGGGAATTATTTGAGAGATATCTATCCCACCACTAAGTTATTTTTATGTTACAATGGAGTTTATGTCTTTTGAGTAGCTGTTCATGGTATTACAGTTTTTGCAGATGTATAGGTTATATAGGAGGTCATCTGAGGCCATGCAGTCAAGACAGATGTCATCCCTTAGGATTCTGTATGAAATGGAGAAGTCATACTGCATTAAGACCATTTGTGTAGCTCATGATTTCTCTTGGTGAAGATTTTCTTTTAAGTTGGATCATGTATTTGGGCAGAAACATAGCAACTATCAAATACTTACCAAAGGGAACACTATATTCCGTAATGGTTCTAATGGGGGGGGTACAGAAAGATAATAAGTTCTTTGGACTTAGTAGATATACGTTTGATGATCAGTTAGGCTAGGTAGGAGGACTTTGTGATGAGAGTGGACCTATGGTGGTCAAAGGAGTGTTCATTGTCTATAATAAAGTTTTTTAACATTTAGTTTTAGGTTGTGGTCCTAGTACTATAGATTAACATGTTAGGCCCTTATAGAAGATTTAAGGATCCTTTGGATAATTGGTGATAACCCTAAGTTTACAATCACTTTCAAATTGCAAAATAGTTTCAGCATATTAACAGCAGGGACAGAATTCACTGACTGTATACTACTGGTATCTATTAAAAGCTCTCAGACTGACTGCATATGCTTCACCTTCACTACATTGTTTTAACACATTTGTGCAATAGAGCTGTTCTGTTCTTCTCTTTTCAATTTGCCTTATGTTGTAGGTCACTTTGTTTATTTTCTCTATTACCTTAAAGGCCCTCACTATCTCACTAGTAATTTATTCTCAGATGAGAGAACTAATATTCTTCACTCTGTTTTGAAACTGAAACATTTGGCGTTCTTGCTGTACATCCTCTGTTGTATTTCAGGTACCCAGGCTAACTATGAAAGCACTGCCATGCTATTTATAAGCTCTTAGTTTTAACTGCATTTCTGAAGGGTCCCAGATTAGTTCTGTTGCTGCATTCATTACTGTATTTTAGTGCACGGAGAGCCACCATTATACTCCAGAATATGGTAAAGATAGACTTGTTAAGCACCTTCTAAATGTCAGCTGCATGACAAGTTTTTGCTAAGCATCTCTAAGCACTAAGTTCACGTCTCAAACTGCAGTATTACAGCAGCAAGTGGCAATCACCATAAACCAGCTGCAGAATACATTAGTAGTTCCTCATTAGGATATTTCACTTCTGCCCATTGTCTTTCGACAGCATTAAGTTTTTTGCAATTTTATTTCATGTTCTTATGCTGTTTTTCTGTAACTGGTAATACACAGAGGAGATAAATCCCCATGCATTCAAAGAATTATGATCAGATATCTCTGACCAAGGTGAACTGCTTGGCATCCATTTTTCAAATACATAATCAGTTGGTTAGGATCAGGGACCCATTTGAGGAATATATAAACAGCTCAGCATTAGACAGTATTTTCATAGCAAAACAGCATTTTCAGAACAAAACAGCAGTTTCAAGAAAAAAAAGCACTTTCATTATAAGAACTGTATTTGCATATCCTTTTAACAACATACATGCATACTTAAATACACACATACATACATACTTATGCAAGCGCACACACGTAGCTATCTACACACACACACACACACACACACACATATATATATATATATATATATATATATATATATGTGTGTGTGTGTGTGTGTGTGTGTGTGTGTGTGTGTGTGTGTGTGTGTGACTCTAGGCTATATATTTTCTTATCTGCCCTGCTTAGGTTACACATATTATCTAATGAAATTCATGAATTCACAGATGACACATATATACTCCATTTGTCCAGCTTGTGTCATTATTTGATAAGTAGAATTTTATTAGCTTTTTGTATAATGCTGTAAGAACATATTGCAATAATGGGGAAAATACAGCACATTCAAGAAAATATGAATTTCTTTTATGCTTTCATTTTAAATATTAAGAAAAGAAAAACTTAGCAGGCTGTTGTTAGTGAAGCAGCTTTGGTTTGCAACTTTTGCAATAGTATTGCCCTGCCAAATATTCCTATTTATTCATTATTTTAATTTTAATTTAAATGTCGAAAATTGATTTATTATCAGTTTGTGTATGTGCTTAACAATGCAAGTTACATATTTAAAAATAACACTTTTTGTATTCAGTTAAATGAGGTACAGGTTTTGTGCTTGTATTGCTCTGCTGCTGTATTTTGTTGTAAATGATTTACATTAGCTTGTTAAGAAATGTGAAAAGGTTTGCATCGTTTCGCTCATTCTCAAAAAGAAGCTGGTTACTAACATATAAAACAGTACTCGTAAATATTGTTCTCACAATAACTTATATAGTTTTGCTTCAAAATAACTCATTAGTTAATGTGTGTGTGTGTGTGTGTGTGTGTGTGCGTGTGTGTGTGTGTGTGTGTGTGTGTGTGTGTGTGTGTGTGTGTGCGCACGTGTTATATAATGCACATTTCACTAAAACGTTTGTGTGTGTAAAAAAAGACTGAATGCCCAAATGTTTCATCTCCAGCTTGTGACACGGGAGTTTATTAACACATTTATTAAGTTTACTAAGTTTTTCTACTTTGCTTGAGTTGTGAATCATGTCAAAAGTCTTGGTCAAGTCGAGGTATGCGGTGTGTACTGTTTTGCTTTCATTCATTGTTTTGGTGGCCTTTTCAAAAAATCCACTTGGTTGAATAGGCAAGGTCTGCCCTTGACAAATCCAAACCAAGACAGGTCCACTGTTTGTAGCTATTAAATAAAAAGTTTCAAAATCTTTAATTACATCTTCTCTGTTATTGGCACATCATTATAAATAGTTCCTGTGTCAGTTCACTGTTGTGATTTATCTGCATTTTTCCTCTTGGGACTTTTTCTAAGCTCTAGCTTATGATAACTAAACACATTCATTGCATCTTCTACCTTGTTCCAGACATAGCTTGTATATGCTTGTATTTTGATATTGCTTTTATTCACATCTGGATTGCATGCAGTACACACAATAAATCACTTCAGTCTTAAAATAAAGAGTTCTGGAGTCCAACATTTATGGTAGCATGTGCACTGGGATAGGTAAAATAATTATCCCCTTTCTTTCTGTCCATACTTTTCAAGTTCAATAAATGTTTTACTTTACCTTTGTCTGTATATAGTTTAATTTTAAGCCTCCATCCATTTGGTCACAGATTTAGGTCACCATAAACTAGTGAAGGATGATTATCTTGATATCTTTTAATAACACTGCTTTAACAACTTAATTTAGTAATACCGCAAGTATATATCTTATTAAAGATTTACTTAGTAGAACAATAGAAAATGTTCAAGGTTCTGGAGATTGAAGTCACTGCACTCTCTAGAAGAAAGAAGAAAAGCTATTATGAAATACATTTTTTTCTGAATGACAAATGAAAAAGATCAGTTCTCTGATTTCATGTATTACAGCATAAATATCATCAACTCTCAAATACAGATATTTGAAAAAATAAAGCTCTTTGAAGATATAACACCTGTCAGTGAGAGAAGTCTGTCCTCCCAGAATGTAGGTGCACCTGCACATCCCCTCTTAACTGACCTATCAGTTGCCGTCACTACATCGGCAAACATGTAGCATTTCTTGCAGCCTTGCTTTAGTACCTACAGTGCTTTCTTATTTGTCACCGGGTTCCATGGGTCACATTCCCCTCCATCTAAAATTGGCTTCCTTTGACTAGCTGTAATTCAGGTGTGAACCACTTTTCTTAAATCAGCAACTGGCAAGTACTGCATGGCTGGTTCAGGAATTCATCCAGCTGTTGTGTATCTTTTCTTTCCCGACTATAGCCAAGGTTTTGCTGAAATCCTTTGCAACATTTGCTGGCACTCAGGGCTATGCTCCATTTCTCCCTCCTTTCCCCCTTTGTACTTATATATTTTATTTCAGACTTATTTCCCAATTCAGAAAAAAACTCTGAAAAAAGTATCTGAAATACTTTCAAGGTCCTAAATGGTATGGACTGACCCATACAAGTATTCTTCCTATCTGACCATTGCAGGCTTGACTATGGTTATGTCTGAGGATATGCCCTCTTGGCAACGGCCTCTTTTCTCTCTACCAATATAAGATGCAGACTTTTGTGACACTCAGGGAAAGCTGTCATCTCATCCACCACTGTTGATCTGCTAACCGTGTTTGCAGCTTTGAGATCTTTACTCCACACTTTTCCTCAGTGGACAGTGAATTCCATACATGTCCTTTTTGGTTACATCTGAAAAATGTAACCCCAAAACATGTGCATGTATCAAAATCCATGGCTTCCCCCTTTTCCTGTGTAATTTGCAGTGCCTTAGACCGCCTTCCACAGGTTATATTACATCTATGTGCAGTGCTGGGGCAGCACACTGATTACTTACAGAACTGAGTCATTAGGGTAGCATCCTCAACACACTCTGTGTGTATCACAGTGCCTTCCAGTGCTCCTTACCCATAGTAATGGCTTTATAAACAAACTATTTCACACACATGCATACACAATTCTCATGCAAGATTGACAGAATTCTACAATTCCCCACAACTTTTTTCTTGGTGCATGAGTGCTGCCATCGCTTTATATATAGCCAGATACCAAACAGACCAGCTTGTTGACAGTTTGTGATATAACCAAATATAAATTATAAAAATTAATTTCTTTCACTAGTAGAAGGTTAAAGTATTCTAGCCTCTATTTGTAGGTGTTCAAAGCTTTATCTAGTTACAATGCTCAATATCCCCTTCTCAGATAATAAATAACAACCATGCATATATAAAAATAAAGAATAATCACAACAGCTCAACAATAAATAAACTTTTTTTTTTAAACAGTAAAGAAAACTATGTTAGTACAGATTAAATATCCAGGCATGAATATTTAAAGAATAAATCTAAGCTGGATAAATAAATCTAACACTAACTTAAAAAGTACAGGACTCTTACTGTTCTGCATTCCTTAAATACAAAAAGCAGAAATTGCAGACAGCACTTACATGAAAGTGTCACCTTAATATCTTCAGCAGGGCTAGCACAGTTCCCTGGTTCTAGTCTCAAATATCTATACATGTTTGATATCACTCCATTTCAGAAATTCAGGGATCAGATTATATCATTCTTTTCCCACACAAAACAGGTATAATATAGCAATAACCCACGTCTGGGTGTGGGTAATGCTGGATTTACCCACGGTTGATGTGGTTTGGTCATGAGGGCGAAGCCCGAGTGGCCAAACAAAGCCAACCGTGGGTAAATCCAGCATTGCCCACACCCAGGCGTGGGTTATTGCTATTATACAATGACGTTATTTAAGAAAAAAAATTACTTTTCTTAAATAATGGCATTGTATAATGCCTCCTTGCTGCCCTTCCACAGCTGTCTGGGTATTCTGTGGCAGTTCTGATGTACTGCGCATGCATATATTTACACAGTACATCAGAGCTGTGGGCAAAAGCAACGGAGAAAGCAAGATCTCCGTTGCTTTTTACAGCCTGTCTTGCTATGTTAAACGAGTTTAACATAGCGAGACAGCTTTAAAAAAAGCAACGGAGAATCTCCGTTGCTTTTTTTAAAGCTGTCTCGCTAGGTTAAACCCATTTAACATAGCGAGACAGTTTTGAAAAAGCAACGGAGAAAGCAAGATCTCCATTGCTTTTTAAAGTGTCTCGCTATGTTAAATGGGTTTAACATAGCGAGACAACTTTAAAAAAAGCAATGGAGATGCTCTGTTACTTTTTTTAAAAGCTGTCTCGCTATGTTAAACTTGTTTAACATGGCGAGACAGGTTGGAACAAGCAACGGAGATCTTGCGTTCTCCATTGCTGTAAAAAAAAAAAAAAAAAAAAAAAAAAAAAGAGTTATACTAATGGAAAAAGTCCGGGCGACTGAACCTTTTTCCATCACTATAACTCTGATTTACAATGTGCACGCTGACCAATCAGCGTGCACATTTTGGAAAATTAATGGGGGGGGGTCGTTGTATAATTGCATATATTACATAAACTTATATTAGTTCTTTTCCCCACACGGAGGAACAATGGAAGAGCTAATAGCAAGCATTTAATAACTGTTTGCATATCAATGACTACATCCTTTCACAGTTCTCATCACCTGCTTCTTTAAGTCCACTGTAATTGCATTTTATAACCCCTTGTTTTTTCTGTTTACAAACCCTCGTGTGACTCAGTTTAAAAAAGCAAATAAGACCTTCTTGGGAAATGCAGAAACTTACACTTCTTTGCATTTCAAATACAAGTGTAACACATTCCTTTATTTCTTGACCTTTCTCACATTCCAAGAGAAAGATTATACAATTGCACACACTTTTCTTCCAAAAAAATCATACATATTGTTTTACAAATGTGCTAATAGTATGAAATAAGAGAAAATAGTAGATCACATCTTTAAATCAGTTTTTCTAGTATGACACCTCCCTACTAACACATCAGTTGTGATCTAGGCATAAGGCAGTATGAATTTAGTAAGTTATAGATAACATTAGTCAGGGCAAAGCCATTAATATACAATATTGTATACAACAGGGAAATATATTTACTATTCATAGGGTTCTGGTATTCATCAGTAAGGACTAAGGGACAGCATTAAAAGTGAGGAAAATTAAAATAAGTAAACAGACAAATAATAACAGCAGAGTTACCCTAATAGCATGGTTAAAATTTCTATAATTTGCATAAATATGATATTAAACATCCACTAATTGGCCTTCAGCTAAAGTCTACCTGGGCAACAACATGCAACAACTTAATAAATAAAACAAATTTAACCTCATATCTCTCCAAGATAATCACAGCTATAAAAATATGTTTCCATAATGATGATGATGTGTTTGGTGTCATCCTAATCTTTGCATTCATAATCTTAAATGCAGCATACATATGTTGAGGAGGTCTCATCTATAAAGAACAATGACTTGAGAGGGTGGGCTGTCAATGAAGTTCAGTAATAATGAAGGATTAAGAGATCTGTCCTTTGTAATTGATGCACCTGTGACCATGTCAGTCACAGTGGAAATAATTCTAGAAGTTATGAATAATGAGAGAGTATTTTGACAGTCTGAATTTGGAAGAAAGAAGAATTATTTTTGTATATGAGGTAGACTGGGGCATCATACTCCACATTTTGTAGGCATAGTCAAAACCAGATTTTGTATGCTTTATCTCAGTCAGTTAGTTTTCTCTTTACCTGAACCATTCCTGCCTTGTTAGTAGTTGTCAGTGAGTTCAAAGGCTCACACTATTTTTTTTTAGTATGCAATCTTTTAAATATTCAGTGACAAATCTTGCATAGTATTTCTAAAAGAATGGAAAAAATAAAAATACTTTCCTACTAAAGAGCAAATAAGGATATCCACTGGAACACAAAACCACAAATAGCTACTTCCTCATTTTTTATGGAGTTTAGGCAGCCACGGTGGTGCAGCGGTTAGCATTGCTGCCTCACAGCAAGAGGTTCTCCAGTGCGATCCTAGGCTGGGGTGCCTTCTGTGTGGAGTCTGCATGTCCTCCCTGTGGTCATGTGGGTTTCCTCCAGGTGCTCCGGTTTCCTCCCACATCCCAAAGACATGCTGTAGGTTAATTGGACACTCCAAATTGGCCTTAGGAGTGAGTGTACATGTGTGTGTGTGTGCCTTCTGTGGAAGGTTGGGCACTGGGCTGGCAACTCGACACTGTAAAACTCTACTGCCAATCATGAGCAGACAAGGTGATCCGCTGTGGTGACCCCTAACTAGGAAAAGCTGGAAGAAGAAGTAACATTCTCTTTTTTGCAAGTAACAATTAAGACCAATCCCCACAAATTTAACATTTTATATACTTACAATTCCATACAAAATCATGGCCAGTCATCTACTGTAAATCCTGCTTCAATTTGTCTGACTGCATTCACAAAAGATATGCAGCCATTTCCCGTGCTCATTACACTCACATCTCCAACTCAGAAACATACCTGCAAATCATTTCTGTAATGTAGCTGTAGTATAAGGTACCAGAGTCAGCACCTCTAGGCAAAAATTCCAAAGTTTCTAGATGTGGTAGCATGTCCTGATATCACACATACTTTCTTGCATATGCCTCAGTGGAATGATGAAACTATCTTATCTTAGCTCATGCTGATCTCATCTTTATCAACTTCTGCAGTTTTTCTCAAGTAATATTTTGTTGGTCTCTCCAAAACAAGAAGTTTTGCTTACCTTACTGTGTAATCTTTCTCCCATCACCCACTTAATTATCTGAGGCATATTATCCTCAGTTACTTTCAACCATGGTTTTGAGCTTCCTGACTCCCTTATTAATAGAGTCTTATATGAATATTTGTCCTAATCAAATAACCCAGATTGATCCATGACCTTCTACCAAGTAAATAACTGTTTAGAACTGTCTAACTGATGTTAGTATTTTAGTGACCTAATTTTTACCCCATCACAAAAATATATTTGGTGACCTAACATCCTACAGTTTAGCTTCTTTAGGTATCATCTCCAACTACTAGTCACTATATACTTTGGTTCTCAGTTGCTTTAAGAGATTATATATTACAAAAGCTTTCCGGGGCCTATTCTTTTTGCTGACCAAAAATCACATCAGTATCATTTCTATATTCTCCTTCTTTGGCAGCATGCCCCTTCTAAATGGGCCTAGAGTCAATGGATATTAGAAGAAGGGACATATTCCATATTCAGTTGTATTGTTTGGCAACATAGCTCCACTTCTAGCAAATCATTGGCAAGTAGCAGTTACCTCACATTCAGTTTTGTGAGCAAGACTGATAGCTGGACAAATTCATTCTGTTTGGGTATACTCAGATTGCTTGCATATTTTGATATGTAAAATATCAATCTGTAAAAGCTTAAACAAGAAGCTATAACCATGCATCACATTATTTTGTGAAGCTTGACTGTTTTTCTTTCTTTATGTCAAAGTTATGTTTATGGGTATACTGGAAACCATGTATACAAGAATACAGCCTTACTTCTTCATGTGCAGTTTGCCTGCTAGTAGTTTGGTTGAGTCAGTTTTTGTTAAATGTCATTTGTGTGAGTGCTGCAATGAGCAGCAGTTTCATTAGTTTGAATGCTATGTCTTTTTGATGAATGCCATTGTTATAGTGATTGCAGAAGTCAGAGATTACAGCTGGAGCTAGAGTTAGGACTGAGGTTCTGGATGGGGTTACATTTAAGGCTAGATTTATAATTTATCAAATTAATAGTAAGGTTGTGGTTAAAGTAAGCAACTTACATTAACTCTGACTGGAACCTTAAGTTACTATATGCTTAATGTCAGAGTTCAAGCTAGGGTCAGGGCTAGAGTTAGGGTTTATATTAAGACTAGAGTCTGGGTTAAGGTTAGGGTTAAGGATGATGTTTGGGTTTTAGTTTAGAGGTATGTACAGCACTGGGGCTGTGAAAGATTTGTGCCCCACAAAAAATACTGTGGAAATTTATATACATTTTTGCACGAGCATTTTAATTCAGTTTGTGGGTAGTTACTGTTTTGAAGAGCTGCATTTGCAAATTTCAGACATGATTTTCCAGATGATGAAAAGTTAGCTTTCAAACAAATTAGCGGGAATCATGTATTAAACTAGCGAAACAAACCTCTGATACACAGAATGCATGAGGAATAAAATACATTTCTCTTGTTGAATGCCGTAAGGCTTTATTTTTTCCTATTTTTCTTCTTTTTCTTTGAAATGTGGTTAGTCCATACATTTTTATCAGGGAAAACTGTCTGACTGTTGATTATTCTGTTTATTTTGACTTCACAACTGTATTCTGTCGCATTAATGGATATTATACTTCAGATACAGCATGTTAGAATTCAAGCCTTAGTCTGTTGTAACTGGAAAATGAAACATTTGAATTCAGAAGACAGGCATTTCAGCTTTATGAACTGATTCTCAACTAAATGACCAATTCCTTTATAAGTATGAAAGGCTTGGAAAATAGCATGCATTCTGATTTTTACAAACAGCAAAAACAAAAATGTAAAAAATAATTGCCATCATTTCACTGTGTTCATTTTGAGAGTTTATAGCAGTCGTGTAATTTATTTCTAAATTAAATGTCTTCAGCCTCATTACTGCTGGCCTGTTGCATTTTACAAAAAAAGTTTGTTCTCACTGTAGGTTAGACCATACTGATTTGCCAAATTAAAACATATGTATTATCTTTGTGACATTTATATATGTGAACTTATTAATCCAGATAAGACAGAAAACAAGTTTTGTTAGAACAGTTCCTCTTTCATTGTTTTTGCACTATGCAATCATTTATAATTAAAATGGTTGATGCCATCAATGTCAAATAATATTGTAAGAACTTCTTATGCCCCTTTGGACAACTTCATGCTGTTATATGGTTGGTAATTAAGTTTTTTTTTAAACTAAAGTGCCTAGCATGATTAAGTTTATTAACTGCAAGTTCAAATGCTGTTTTCAGATAATAATAATTGAGTATAGCAAGTAAGTATGTTGCCAACATAATTTCTACATTGTTGTATGACCATGGGACATCTTTTTAATGTATGTGTGTGTGTGTGTGTGTGTGTGTGTTTATATATATATATATATATATATATATATATATATATATATATGTATAGGTCTACTTCATTTGATTGAAACCCATTTGATTGAAAGTTCATTTGATCGAAAACCAGTATTCAAGACATAAAACTGGGATTTGTCCCCCTCCCCAATGTCGTGCGACCCTGGAGTTGGTATATATAGTTAGGGGGCATGGAGGGGGTGCAGCCCCCCACATTGGGAGGGTGTGGGGGGGCAAAGCCCCCCACCCAGTTTCCTTTAAAAGAAGAAAATAAAACAAAAAGTACAGATTTTAAACACTCTCCAATGTGGGAGGCTGCACCCCCCCACCCCTAACTATATATACCAACTCCAGGGTCGCACGACATTGAGGAGGGGGACAAATCCCAGTTTTATGCCTTGAATACTGGTTTTTGATCAAATGGACTTTCGATCAAATGGGTTTCGATCAAATGGTCTTTCGATCAAATGAAGAAGACCTATATATATATATATATATATATATATATATATATATATATCTGTGTGTGTGTGTGTGTGTGTGTGTATATGTGTGTTATGTTTGTATGCATAGGTTTAAATCATAATTTATGAACTCAATAAAAATGCAAAAGTCATAGACTGGCACAAAAATCTGACACTTCACACTTTTATCTTTATGTTTTTAGAGATGCATACTTAATTACTAATCCCAAAATCAGCTAAAGGGAGAACCAAACAATTTACAATCAAATGAGAAATAAATGTTGTGGAATGTGATAGATAATTTTGCTTCAAACGTGTGGGACACTGATTATAGATAAAGTGCTTTCATTGTGTTCTCTGTATTTAGAACTTGTCCTAGGGGCATCGGCATTCTTTACTGAATTATTCATTTACCCCTTGTAAGAGAGGCATAATTGGCAAGGTCAAAGAAATTATCATTAAGGTCACTGAGGGTTTCTTTTATTGTAAGACGTGTATGAGAACTAGAAATACTGATCCAGACTAGCTGCCCAAGCCTTTTTTATGACAATGCATACTATATAACTGAAGAGAATATTTAAGTACCTATATTTACTTAACAAAAGACCATTATCAAAAATGAATAGAGCTATTTTTAGGACACTGAATTTGCTTTAGTCTTTGTACAACTCATGTTTTTGATTAAAAAAATTGGGTTGATTCACCTCTAATGAACATGAAACAGTACCTAAACATTTAAGAGCGATACATGCTTTTTTATTTTAGTTTGTAATATTAAAAATATAAACTTTGTGAACAAAGTGCTTTGTCTTTACACAGGAAACCATTTCTTGAAAATTTAAAGCAAATGATTATTTTCACTCTTTTTCTCAGGACAAGTCTGTTCTTCAGACAGGTCATAAATGGGGCACATGTAATATGATCAGTAACATAGATGTGTCATGTGACATGGGTGAAGCAGCTATTTTCCAAGACTTTCTTCTATCACATATTATGTATTTCTGCCCTCACGTATCAGATCCAATCATAAGCCTAATGTTTGTTTAAATTATATCACCTTTCCTTCAAGACGATTCCGAGGTCCTTCCACTTTTATTGTGGAAAACAATGTCTGTTCACATCTACTTTCTGAGACTGACTGGCAACATGCAAGATAACAATCCTGCTCATTGCCCTGATTTCAACTGCAGTCCTCCTGGTCGCTGTTTATAATTATGTATACCCATTTATATGCCCCAATTTTTCTCTCTCTTTAAGGAAAAGCACATCCAGCTTTTGCAGTCTTTTCTTGTTTTCATATTATTTCAGTCATCTTCTCTGTACACCATACCATTGTACCCCTTCACACTGCATGGTTTCAAAAGTAACTTACATTACTCCATCATTAATAATGCCCAAGATTTGACCAGTAGCTTTATCACAGAAACATAGGATCATAGGAGGTTACTAGGCTAATGTTCCTGGGGGCCTCAGAAGCCTAGCCAAGAGTTTATCCCCAAAAAGAAACCTCAGTCAGCACCTGTTGTCCCTGTCAATGAGGGACACAGGTGGAACCCCTGGGACAAATTTGTGAACAAAATTTGTGGTTTTCCATCCACTCATCAAGGTTGCATTTGAAGAGGGTCAGCGAGGTGCTCTGTTTGATGTGTATGGGAAATCTATTCTAGAGACGGGCAGCCTTTGGGAGACAAACCTGTCTCTCCAGCAGGTTTTGTTGATGTTACATATTAGATTTAGGCCTTTTGAGTGTGTAGTGTGTGAGGAGTTAGACTTATGGATATAGAGCATCTCTAGTAGGGCAGGGTCCAAGAGTGCCTTGTAGATGAGATACAGATCACCCCTGAGCAATCTGTATGATACGGAGTAGAGTGGATAGTGATTTGAGCCTGTCTGCATAGGACAGGTGTTGGAGGCCATGAATTCCCTTCATGAGGTATTTCAGTGGCCATTCCAGTTGATGCAGCTGTTTAGAGAGGTACATCCCAAATGGGACGTTATACTCAATTATTGGTCTAATGAGGGAGGAGTATCATTGTTTCCTGACCCTATTCCCACCAAGATGAAACTCAACATATGTTAACTTTGCTACTCTTTGCATACATTGGCTAACATGAAAGGTCTAGGAGTGAGTCATATCCTTAAACATTTTTCTTTCCTAAATACTGCGGCATACCTCCCTACAAATAATATCCTCTGCCCCTACTACTGAGTCCAAAAATGTATCTATCATTTATTGGTATTAATACAAAGCTGCTTAGTCAGCTAAGTTCTCAAACTCCTCTATAGACTACTCCCATTTCAGTAGCATTGGCCTCAGGGATATCTGTGAACAAGCTAATTTCCCTTTTCTGTACTCAGAGAAATTTGATGAGCATATCTTAGATTATATTACAGTACATAGGCAAACAGAAGCATCTGCAGCACATATTTGTTTCATTGGACAATTGTCTTCTAAATACTGTAAATTTAGTGTTTGTGCATTGCTACCAAACTAAACCAATTATGTCAGAGCCCACTCATATATCCATTTATTTCTTATATGGCGTTCTGTGTTAAAGCCCACTCATATATCCTTTTATTTTCTACATAGCTTTATGTGTGTCACCAGTAGAATTAGATTCACAGAGCTATTCTGTCCAAATCTATTGACACTAAGGCAGGAAAATAATTGGATTGACTTTTGTCATTACCCATAGTAACCCATGCTGTCTTTCATACATTAATAACCAATTATCACTCATAAAATTATTTCTGTACTTTCTCATAACTTCTACTATTAACCCGATGAGTACAGATGCTAAGGTGTGTTAAGCTGTAGCCTGTAATTAATTTGATCAGTTCTGGACAGTTCAGTTTCCAGGGCTCCCCAACAAGCCTGTTCCAGTCCATAATTATCACTTGTACTTCCTGTGCAGGATATGCAATCTAGTCAAGCACCTACATTAAAATCCTGATCATGTCTTACAACATCAACGTAGGCAAAATATCCCTGTATTATGCCTTGTCTGTGTCGAGACTTACTAGGAAACTTCAAACACCTCCTAAAAATATCTGTCAGTTTACCCTTTGCTACTACAATAAGATGAGCCCATTGAGGCAAAGTTTCTGCATTGTCCTCAGGAAAAAGGCACACACAATGTTAATTTGACATGCTTGCTTTCTCACAGCTTACTTTTTTATAATATTCTAATACACTCAGCTTGTGCTTGTCATCCCTTCATGTCCTGATGTATTACAGAATCCACTGTTGCTATATCAAATGTATACTTTCTTCTCAGCCAATTTATCCCAACCCGATTATCATATAAATTACCATCTTAATTTAATTTTCCAGTGTTCTTTTTGTAAAATATAATCTTATCTGTAAACAATCCTCCACTCTATGCTCCAGGATAAGAGTATTTCACTTTAGAGAAAGAATGCACACATCCCTGTAATTGCTGTTTTTTTTCAAATTTTTGTTCACATTCTCAGATCAAACTTTTCATGCTTTAACCATAATCATCTCAAACCATGTCACATCTCTTACCTTCAGTTTAGTATATTTAGCAATTTAAGGAAAAAAATATAAGCAGTAAACAAATAATTAAAATTCATGTTACATTCAGCAATACCTTTAAATAAAATAGAAGCCTGTGGGTAGTTAAATTAAGAAGGGATTTGCAGTTTTTATTTAAGTCAAAGATGTGCGGTGGTGGTGCTGCGGTAGCATTGTCGCCTCACAGTTAGACGTTGCCCGTTCGATTCTCAGTTAGAGCGTCTTCTGTGTAGTGACATGTGTGAATGGGCGTTCCTTCGTTGAAGGTTGTGTGTTAGGCCCGGCAAGCCAGTATGTAAAAATCTACTGCCAATCATTAGCGGACCGGAGTTCCGCTGTGGCGACCCGTAACCTGGAAAAGCCAAAAGACACACACAAAAAAAAAATATTTAAGTCAAAGATGTATTCTATTATCTCAGTAAAAGGAATTACAAAAACTCACCTCTCTGCAGTATATGTTTGTGCTTCTTGTTTATCTCATTACATCTTGTGACAAAATATTCATGATACTCTGCACAAATGCCAGCATAAGACACATATATTGATATATTCATTCGCATTGAGCTTTAATACATTGCAATGCCAACTTACCTTTGTTACCTGCAGAGGCTTCCGTAAGTGACACATCTTAGACTGGTAAACAATCAAAACTAAATCTATGCCAGTTTTCAGTAATAATGATTTAGTTGTATGTGTAGTTTATCTATGACTTACTAAATTGGTTAATATACTGATTGGAATGGACTGATTTCAGACATTGTTTGGGCTCTATACAGAATAAGTCTATACAGAATAAGTTTACAAATAATAACTATAAAACACTGAACAATGAGTTAATAAAATAAAGACAAATTTTACATACATAAGAATACATTGTAAGGAGGTGAAAGATACGTAAAACTTGAGAAACACAACTCCAATCAGTGCACATAACTAATATTAAGAGAAATTTACAACAAAGAGATAGGATTTACATACTACACAAAGATAAAGTAGTACACATACATTAGGTAGAATGCTTTATGACTGCACTTGCAAATAGCAACTTTAGAATACATTTTGGAGAAAGGGGAGGAGCTGGATGGTTTGTGGAGATAGAGTGGATGGGAAGAGAGGTTGACAGGGTGAAGAATGAGGTAAAATGAGGTGAAGAAGGAAGAGGTGAAAGAGGTCGTCTTTCAGCTAACCGTAGTGTGATTGGATCCATCAGTATTATAAAAGCTTAGAGTGGAATTCTTAATAGTGAAATTCTTTCTTAAAGGCTGGTGAGGAGTGATCTCTAGAGTCTGAGACTGTCTGCAGAGAAAGTGGTCTGTACAATATCCTATCCAATGTGGATACCAGAGAATAATGGTGTCATTTTACTGGGTCAGATTCATGTGCTGACTGGCTAATACCACTGGTAAGGAAGGGCTAGCCATCATATCTTTGGAATTTAAATAAGAATCATCATTGCAGATGCTCTACCCGTTCTTTGACTGTTAGTCATTTTGTTTGTAATACAACACTGTGGCGCATTTACAGATTTAACTATTAGTTGTCTGAGGGAATCTCAGGTTTTGCTGAGGCTGCAGTTATGAATGGAAAGCATATTCAAGTTGAGATAGCAGTACACCATAAACAACAATGTTGCTGTATTTGGATGAAATGCAGTGTGAAATCTTCCATGACCAGGAAAGCTGCTTATTAACTTTGGAATTCATTTTTCTCTGTGTGGTACTCAAAGGTAATTGACTGCTCAAGCCATATATAAAATGGAATGTGGTTTGAGGAGAGAGAAGATAATCTATTTTTTTTTTTATTTATTTTGCTGCAAAGATCATTGTTTTAGTCTTATTTGTCTTTTAACTGGTCTTTGATAGTGGAGTCAGCTGATAGGGAGTCATAGATGACCATATCATCAGAATAAAAAATTATCTTCAGCCTGGAGTGATCAGAGGGTGGACAGTCCATCAATGAACAAAAGGGCAAGACAAACCAGTGAAAGACACTGTATGTTAAAGGAGCTGACAAGGCCACTGACGCATGTTTATAATGGGAAAGAATCTGGGAAAGACATAGTTGGAAAAAAAATTCGATAACTTAATGTCAGAGTTGATGCCATCTGTAGGCAAAGAAGAACTGATTCATTTTTAAAAGCTATAACAATTTACAAGCTTTACAAGACTGAGCAAAGTGACTTGAGACAGTAATGGAATAGTATTATGTTAATAGAACTGTCACATTAGGTGACTTAAGCAGCTAATCCAGTCATAATATTAACCCCTTAGGGAAAAAATAAAGATTCCTGAAAAGTATAGTAATTAAAGAATAGCAAGAGAAAGATTTTGCTGTATCATAGGATGGCATCACACCTTAAGTGTATTCTCATCATGCATTACCTAGGAAGTGCTGATTCCTGTGTCATATAATAATACACCTGTTCCACACATATAATGCACTGGACCACGTACCTGAAAATATTATGGGGGCACAAATGTTAAACTTGTATTAATGCTGAAGAACTATGCGCACATAAATATATACACACATATAACTGCATGCTTATCTGTATCTCCATATTGTGTCATATTGACTGTTGAGCCTGGGAGAATATCACTTATTGTAGTGTAGTGTTTGGTATTTGTGCACTGATTGGAGTTGTGTTTGACAGATGGTGTGTCATCAGAGGGCCACTCAAAGTTCCTGAAGCGGTTAGAAAAACTAGAAAGAAGCAACTTTATGGCAAGCAATAAGCAGTACTTGTCTTTAAAAATACATTACAGACACTGCCTTCTGTGGAGATCAGATTCCTAACCTCTGACTCTATACACAGAGAGTTCTCAAGAGGAGTCTAAAGAAAACTACCTGTAAAATACAAAGGAAGCCTGTGGGGCTTCCCTGAAACCTAGAAAAAGGAAAGGAGCTTATTCCTTCAAAGGAGAATTTACTTCTGCCCGCATGATAGCATGGTATGGTGTGCTGAAGAGACAAACTAGTGGAATCATTCATGTCACTATGATTAAGAGCTATGTTACAAAATGGCTGTTGTCTGTAAATGCTGCTTGTTAACCCTGTGGAAACAGAATGAAGAAATACTGGACTTGTATTTACTGGACAAGAGTGGATATACTCAGACTCAGAGGACACAGCCAATCTACTAGCAGACAAATTTATCTCAACAAGTTCTTGAGGTGATATCTAAGGCCGAGAACATTACATGTGTGGGGCCAGATAACATGCTAGGCTCCATACTAGTCAGTCTGAAATGTGGCTTGTCTGATCTTCTCCAGAAGATAGTTAACATCAGCCTAAAAACAGGCTTCATGCCAGATGAATGGAGGATGGCAAGAGTCATTCCCTCACACAAATGTGGGGCTTTAATGGACCTGGATAATTATAGACCCATAAGCTCAACCAGCCTCAACTGTAAAACTATGGAAAGGATCGTTCTGGAATTAATAAATAAGGATATCTGCAACCTGGAGACTCCTGACCCAACCCAGTTCTAGTTCATCAGGGGCAGGTCCTGCCTATTAAACCTAGTTGCTTACTTTGAAAAAGCTCCTGAAGCAAGGAATGAGGTCAAAACAGTACAAGACACATATCTGGATCTTTCAATGCTGTTTAACACCTCCTCTCATTCGGGTAATGTAGATAAGCTCCTTCAGCTAAATATCAATCCCTATTTAACTCATCGGATAACAAATTGGTTCATAAAGAGAACACAGGAATTTAAGGTGGGCAGCTATATCTCCTCCCAAAGACCTGTCAGTAGCCATGTACCACAAGCTTCCTTCCTTGGGTCACTCCAGTTTGACATTTACTTCTCAGAGGCCAATGTTAAGGGTTTTTACCTGACTATGTTTGCAGACAACTGTAAACTTGGTGCCATCAGAAATTCCCCAGAAGACTCCAACATCCTTCAAGAAGGCCCATCCCAAACAAATATCTGGTATCAAGACCGTGGAATTCCAAAAGTGTATAATCATATCCTTCAGCAAGCATCATTCCCCTTGTAACAATCACATTGATAACACATCCCTGAAAATTGAATCTGTAGTCAGGGATCTGGGAATCTATGCTGACAAGGAAGCAAGTCCCTTTTCATCACACAGTTTACATCTCAATGTTTTGCACCCTGTTCCAATAATATAATTATTCCACTGCACTCAAAACTTATTAGGCCATTCTTTGAATATAATGATTCCTTTGATCAGCATGTATGTGTCCACACACTTGTCACAACTGAAACAACCACAACACTTTCTCACTAAAAAAAATACTAAAGGCCTAAAGCATAAAAAACATGCGGACTGTCTTAAAGCCTTGCCCCTTTTCTCAGTATCATTCAGGCTACTGAGAAGTGAGCTCTGCCCTGTATATAGAACTTCAACAGACACTATCCTTGTTAGACACATCTCTGGATTATTTATATGCAAAATATGAGAGCTAGAAACTACCATGGGTTTCCTCATACATCAATTGCCTAGTAAGTATCAATGAATCTATGAAAAGGTCACATTGAATTAAAATTTAAAATTTAAAAAGAGTATACTGTTGCTTGGATTGTATTTTATAATTAGCAGCACTGTATTTCTTGTCTATTACTTCCTATTTATGTACCTCACTATAAACAACATTACATTTCCAAAACTACCTGAATGTAAATGCACTGCTTGAGTTGTTTTTCACCCCATAAATAAATGCAAGCCTTTCTGAGTGAAATATCATCTTTTAAAGTAAAACACTAACCTGGATAACTGGCACCTTTTAACTTAAAATGCACGATGGACATTAAAAAAAATATTTCCATGTGAGGATTTGCTCTGGAAAAAGGGATTCTCATGACAGTAAGAAGGGCTGGTTTAAGAACAAATTTTCTATTTGCAAAATTTTCTGTGAAACCAAACGTATGTGTCTTACAACTGTAGCTGCTGTGATGTTCACAATGGAAAAATAAAAGAGGCTTTAGTCAATTCTAATACGGATTTAGTGAATTCTAGTACAACTCTCCAATAAGGAAGCAGCCAATAAACAACACCTGATCAGCTACCATTAAAGTGTAGCCATTGACCCAAACCATCTCAGACTCTTAGAAAGAAGTACAGACACTGATCAACGCCTGCTCAGTGTTCACAGATCGATACACAAAGTAATCACACATTTGGAATCCCCCAAGCAAGTTCAATTCTGAAAAACAAATCAGAAGACGATGTGAAAACTTATTTGATAACATTTGAGAGACAAGTAGCTTGATGAAACCTTGACCATAAGCTGAGTGAGCCGAGATATTTTTCTCTCATCTAACAAGGGACTCACTAAAAGCATATATGAACCTTGAGGATGCTGAAGTATATGATTACCAGAAACTAAAAAAGGAAATTCTAGTTAGGAGTGGAGCTTTGGCCATGCCACAGTTACTGTAGTTTCACAACTGGTCATTTAGTATGGTTAGGCCTGTAATTTCACAAATGGTTGATTTAATGCATATTTTTAAATTTTGACTAGAACCTAATGTAACTAATGTAAATTCTTTAAATCTTGGCAGATTTACATCACACACTACAGCAACTTCTGAAAAACTGCCATTTTAATGACCCAACATCTTTGCAATAACTATTTGTTTTAGTAGAATGTCTGTTGTTGACTGAAATTGCAGACCCCACGTCAAACCTGAGTGTATTAAAAGACTAAAACAACTTCACCTAAATATGTTTCTTTTTCTGCATACAAGAAAAAAAAAACAATATGAACTAATTTGCTTTAAATGTTCAAGAAAATGGTAATTAGCAAAATACTGCACCATTATTAACCACAACACTATACACGCAAAAATTACTAATGCCAGACAACAAGATGTATCGGAAAGCATGTCTATGGAATGATAATGTCAATCCTTTAGCTACTAGATCTATATAGCCTGCTTTTTGCCACTGTGCTGTTACTAAACATGAGAAATATATTATTGTGGTGGGAAAAATATGCAAAGTTGGTGAACTCAGAGACAGTGATTGCATTAGTTAGATCAGAATATGTTTGAAAGCATAAACAACTAGTAAACACAAAATTAAAGTAATGTGTATACATGGCGACAAAACAGAGTACCCTATAACATAGATATACAAACCTTTTTAGGCAAAGAGTTACTCCCAGTAGTACATAATGTATTGCAAGATCTGATAAATGGCCAAGACTTTCCCCTATTCAAAGATATATGAAAAATATGGGGGGGGTCAACTAAATATACTGCCCAAAATACACAGTGAAAAAAGAAAATCCACAAGTACGGCAGGCACATGGACTAAACTGTTGTAATCAGAAACAAAAATTGTCCAGCACTAAGGGCGGAATTCTAAACAGTTTAATGTGGCAGCTCCAAAATAAGGATAAAGATAAACAGCAGACCGGTTTCGGCCAGAAAATTTGCCTTCCTCAGTGCTATAACAATAATAAGCACACATATAAATTTAAATAGTAAGCCTAATGACAAAATAGCATCTCAGTGGATAATCAATTAACCTCATTCAGGCCAGGTTTAAACAGACCTCTCAACGTGATAACCCAACTGGATTCTTTTTTATTTAACATAGCATGCCAACCAAGTTTAGACATTATGTTTCCTGTGATCCTATCAATAATGATAAATTTAAACTGGGCAGTAGTGTGGGACATAGTGTGTTTAAATAATGAGATGGACATCCTTTTATTTCTTATGTCACTGAGGTGTTCAAAAATGTGAACCCTCAGTGACCTAGACATTTTCCCCATATAAAAAGCAGAGCAGGAGCAAGTAGCCAGATATATGACTCAGTCAGTGCTGCAGTTACCAAAACATGAAATATCATAAACCTTAAAAGTGTTGCTGCTGGTGTTGCTCTTTAGTACATGCATACAGGCTGAACAGTGGCCGCATGGAATGCACCCCACCAATTTGTCCTCAAATAAAGTAACCTGCTGTGTGTTGGAAGGCAAATTATGTTTGTAATTATTAAAATATGAGCCCAACATGGGACCCCTGTGATATGAGAAAAGACATTTTGAAGAGAGAAACTCACAAAACTTGTCATTTGCCATAAGAATGCCCCAATGGTGATTAATAATCTGCCTGAAAGGATTGATGTTACGCCCAAATGTGGTAAATGTAAAAACCACCAGGGAGGCCAATTGTATTGGGCAGAGGGTCACTCACGGAACCTTTTAGCTGCATTTCTAACTAAATGTCTTCAACACCTTCTCTCCATGGTCAGGGCCAGGATACAAGATACTACTCAATTCTTACAGATTGTGAGGGATACACAGCTGTATTCTGGTTGGTTAATGTGCACATTGGATGTGACCACCCTGTACACCAAGATTCCCCACTGGGCTTGGTTAGAGGCCATTCAGTTCTGGTTAGACAAAGACAATCTATATTCCCCTGGCTTTAACACCTTACTTGTTTGCCTCACAGAACATGTGTTAACTAAGAATGTGTTTTACTTCCATGGCAAATGTTATTGGTAGGTGAAAGGTACCGCTATGGGGGCTTCTTTCGCCCCCATTTATGCAAACCTTTTTATGGGTTATATCAAGGAACAACTTATCTATGATGTCAGTCATAATTTACACCTTGATGAAATTGATATTTGGCAGCGATATCTAGATTATTGTTGGATGGTGTGTAAAGGAATGGTACAGTACCTCAATGAGAACAAGTGGAGCATCCAATTTACATTCAATTTTGACATCTACCAAATTACATTTTTGGATGTGACCATCACTAGAGAAGTTGATCACTCACTCAGGACTGAGGTATTTCCTAAACATCCTCAATACAATACCTTACTTCATGCTAATAGTCATCACCCTCGACACATCATCCACAACATCCCCAAATCCCAATTTCTAAAGATAAGATGCATTTGTTTTTCTGAAAACTCCTATGATTTTTATCAACAGGATTTGAAAAACATACTCCTTCAGAGAGGATATGATAGTCATAACATAAATGAGGTGAGTCAATTTTCTTCACAACAACCCAGATGTCCTTTATTACAATATATTTCTAAGGACAGCAATTTAGTTGAGCTGGTTCGTCTTGTTACCACCTTTGAGCGCAACATCAACACTTGTATTGAAGTTAACACATAACCACATTTTGGATGGGCATTCAGGAATGGACAACAGAAAACCAATGGTTTTATCTGATTTTATGGGTCTGGTCTTATGAAGGACATAAGAAATGTTTGTGCAATTTGCACAGAATGTCAAAGGACAAAACACAGCTTAGGGTTTAAGAGTCTTTTGATACCCTTGCTTATTGTGGAAATCCCATTTTGAAAGAATGGCAATGGTCATTGTAAGTCCATTTGCAAAATCAAATCAGGGCTGGAAGTATTTCCCACTAATCAAAGTCCATAACAAAATAATAAGTATTTCTCTTTTTTTCTAGAGTAAAAAATATTTGAAAGATTATTACTAACTAAGGCACCCCATTAATTTCTAGGGTGATGCACTCAGATTGTTATTTTTTTAAGTGAAACAGCTAAGGACATCTGCATACATTTCTCAGACAAATGGGCTAGTTAAGCGCTATAATAAAACTTTTAGGTTTATGCTATGAAATTCTATAGAACTTGATGGAAAAATTGGGAACAGATGCATCTATATCTTCTCTTTGATATAAGGGAAGTACTGCAAGCCTCAAATGGATCCATAACATTTGGACTGCTATGTAATAAGCATCCCAGAGGTTTGCTAGATATAGAAAAAAAAAAACATGGGATGAGGAAAATAACCCATTTAAAAGTGTGACAGAACATTTTACAGATGTGCAGGACAGGTACGGGTTAAGAACTATAATGCATATGGTAACAGAATATATGGAAAAAGCAAAGGTGGCACAACAGACAACACATAACAAAAATGCTTATCTCAGAGAATTCAATGCGAGGGATAAACTACTTGTGTTACTAGCCAGTGATGAAAATAAATTCCTTCCAAATTGGCAAACCAAGTCAAAAAAGGCTGGTAATTAAGACACAGCAAGTCCCAGGGAAAATAATTGCTATTCTGAGAAACATACACACAACACAAAAACACACAAAAAACAGCAATCCACACACATACACTTAAAATCCTACACCTAAACTAAACTTTACATACACTACTAGCTATCCACTTACCTTAACCTGACCCTAACCCTAAGGTCCGTCACTATCACACACTCACTTCACCCGCGCCCTAACCCTAAATCACCTAACCCACCCCCTAACCCTAACCTACACACAATCGCACACTTACCTGAACCCGACCCGTAACGGTCCAACATATCGAATGCTGAAAACAGCGAAGCCACAGCAACGGCCCACTGAATTCTTTCCCTGGGAAAGAATTCGGTGTCCTGCACCTTCGCTGTTTTCAGCATTCAACAAAACTGGTTTGATATTATAACATTCAAACTTTATAAATTTCGATGTTATAATATAGACCCAAACATTCAGTGGTCAGAGGATTTAAGGTCCCCCTGGAGTCTGTAGTTTCTTAAATTACTCGGCTGTACACTTTTAAGCTTCTAAAATATTATTTATAGTGTTCACACAAGGTCTTAGCTGTCATTTTAAAACATTCACTATTTCAACCAGTTGTTCACAGGCAGTTATTAGGCTTATAATCAGAAAAAAAAGCTCAAATTACCAAGCTGTCCACAAGCATTTTCTGGCCAAGTGACTTGCATCACAAAGTAAGCAAATGAGGGCTGAGGGCATCAAACCCTGTACCACAGGACCACAGGAACTACAGCTAATAGCCTTAACACTCATCAGTAACTCTGTCAGCTGCCAGACTGTGACATTATCTGTTTGTGTATACTAAATATTCAATTATGGAGCATAAAAGACTGAGTCTCAGGTGAAGCTCCAGTCCTTGCCAATATTTCAGTTTTTGTTAAGAAATGGGCATATATGTCATCTAAGACCATGTAGGCGTTTAATGGGTCTGCAGACAAATGTAATGACAGAATCCGGGTCCACTCAGCCTGTAATCACTGCTATCATTCTGTATGTCTTTCAGAGACATTCAGGTAGGAATCCAGATCATATCTGTGACTTAATTTCTTTAGAGTGCCACTGATTTGGGGGACCCCAGTGTAATCGGCTACCAGTTCTCAGCTGTGGAAATTTGCATATGCAGGCTATGAAAGTTCTAGTTAACAAGCTACACATTTCCTGAAGAGGTATGCTTAAGGTGACCTAAGCTTCTACTTGTCTTTCATTTGTATAGATTTAGCAGTTATATAGTTCTTGTGGAAACATAGCCAAAATAGCAGTCATACTTCCTAAATGTAATACTTCAGATTGTCATGAGTTTCATATAAAGAACAAATCCCCATATGGACATAGAGTTTCACTATACAATAACCTTTTATCATGCCACAAGGATCTTTAGACTATAGGAATCCCTCTTCTAGGAAGAAGGCTGTGACAGATAAAGAAATAAAGATTTTCAGTCAATGGAGTCCAAGTTTTCAGTCAACACAGCAAAGGTCCCTTCCAATTTAAAAGATAGAATTTACTTGCTCTTGTTAAGCAGTCAGTTAACAGTCACAGTCCTTAAGCTGAACTTTCATTTCTTGTCTGGGATGGGCAACTCAGCCACAGTGCTTTCCATGTAGGTTCACAACATTGTTTCCCTTTGGGGGAGGAAAAAAACCTCAGAATGTGCACTTTCCAGGTAGCTTTAGAGAATTATATGTGTGATACATGACCTATATTGTACTTTAGGCCTTGAGAACACATTTTAGGATAAACGACAGAGTCATAAGTCATGAACTGAGTGCCCTAATCTAACATCACTCACTTACTTATCTCATGAACCAGACCTCAGTATGTTACTTGTATTCACTTTTTCAAAGTTTTTTTAAATTACTGTTTCTTGTTTCGTACAGTAAGATACAGTTGTTGTACATGTGGGTGCACACATTAAATATTCTACTCCCTAGATGCAGAGAAGTCGCATGTCATAGGGTTCACTTCTTTCTAGTAGTCAGCATAAAGCCCTTAAGGAGGATGGAAGCTTATCCACAGTGCCTGTGTTGTTTACTGAGCACCTGGTAAACATGCAGATATTACATGGTGTCACATATTAATGTATACATTTGTTTTGTGAGTTTATGTGTTTAGAAGTTGAGTTCAAAAACATAACCAACAGTAAGAAAAATGGTCCAACAGTAGGCAGGAGAAATTCTCACTGTCAGCTTTATGTTTTGAATCCAGAAATGTGATTTTTTCCCCTTATTGTTAGCAGAAGATCTCAGTAGCCTGAAATGTTACTGCAACTTTTCTCTATGTAAAGTATTTAATACTTTACCTTTCAAAAAGATGAAAAAGACAAAATAGCAGCAATTAAAGTGAAGCTTTGGAATTTGGAGCATACAGATAACGATATTTATTTGCTAATTTTTTTTGTTTTGCAAGGGCACACGATCAGAAACAATAGATACGTATGTCACTGAGCTAATAAATCAATCTAAATGCTGCAAAATTGATTAGCTGCATGATAAATTATATGACATGGGATAGTTCTGGTTTAAAATGATAAAAAATGAAATAGCTATTATCAGATGCAGATCTTGCCTTATCAAAAATGTGGATGTACTGGTCTGTGTTAAATTGAAAGTATCCTTTTAAATGAATTAACTGATGGAATGGCCACTGAAAAAAACAGGCAGGTATGATGGGAGTGAGTGACTAGAGCTGGCTCACTCATCCTAGGGGAAGATATGCTGACTGAAGACAGCCAATTACCTATTTGTAAGTGGTGGCTTGCCAGATAATGTATATGGCCAGGATTGGAGACTTGTGTTAGGCTTAGCAAAGAAAGTGATGTTAACCCCTGGTCCCACATGTGTGGAAACATGAGAACAATAGGTGAGGGTATAACATGGCCTTTCATTTAGATGGAGGTATTCATATCAGCCACCTGGGGGGAGGTTAGGGTCATAAGAAGAAAAGCCCAGATCGCTGTCCAAATGATAGCCTCACTGATTATCTCTCCCCTTATAGGGAATGAATGGGCCAGAAATTGCTTTTGCCATGGGGGAAAGAATGGGTTAGTATATCACAAGGAGCGATAATGGTCAGCAAGAAGCAAGGACCTCAAAAAATGCAAGACAGGTACCAAAATAAGAGTGCAAGCTGGACTGTTGGCATGAAATGCTGAAAAGAAGTTAAGATCAAAATCAAAATTAAGATCAAAAGGCATAGAAAAGAAGTCTGACTGTGCATTATTTATGAAGTCAGGATATCCAATAATGCCACTGTCCCGAAAGCTACTGGGACTATATTATGAAATCAAATGGCTAAACACCGAATGCCGTTTCACCGACCAGTAAATAGCGAACTGCAAATTATGCGAATTGCCAGCTCACCATTTTTTTTTCCTAGGGAAAAAAATTGGTAGGCCAACCAATCATGACACGCCAGTTCAAACATTACAAATTGGGGGGCTGTGCCCCCCACACCCCGCCCTAAGTATACCAACTCCAAGATCGCACTACAGTGGGGAAAAGGGCAAATTTATAGTGACAGCCAAGTGATTTTTATCCCTAGGAAAAAAATTGGTGATCTAGCCATTAACTAACTAATAGTTTGCTATTTATTGGTCGAAAAAACAGTGTTTGGTGATCAGCCAATTCGATGTTGTAATACAGACCCAAGCTACTGACATGAATATAAAATAAAAAACAAAATAATCAAAGCAGTTCATTCCTATGAGTTTTTGAGTCATTTGACAGGTGACAAACTTGGAATGGTAAAATTAAAATCAAAGACAATAGCTGAGTGTGTGCATTCAGGAAAAATGATGCAGTTACATCTCAAATAATTGTACAGAGAAATAGCAATGGTATCCTTCAGGATTATATATTATAACTATGTTTAATTATAAAACTGAAATAGATGAACTCTGTGCTTTAACTGTATGTATTTTCATCTGATTTACCCACTAGTATTACTTATGTAAACATGTGCCATTTACATATGTTTGTCTTAATAATATTAGTTTATTGCTTTATGATTTTACTATATTATAAAACCTGGAAACAAATAGTTCACAGCAATATTACAATTTTATTATATACAAGCTTTCACCCACACAAAACACTTTTTCAAGTAATAAATACTGCTTCATCTTACATTCATATACATACTCAATTTAAATCAATTAAATGATTAACAATCCAGTCATCCTGTTAAAATCTCATTTAAAAAGTCAATGAGGTAACTTTCTACACTTCAAAATGTTTTTTTTATGGACAGAGGTTATACGCAAACAGAGATTAATAAAGCATTAGAACATGTTAAGGAACAACATAAGAATAATGCGTGTCCCTATTTTATGTCTGAGGACAAAGGACATTTTTTGAATGAAACAACAAATGAAAAAGTGAATAGAGACACAAATGAAGCAAATGACTTTTCAACAGTACCAGATCCATTCGAAAGAGCAGTTTCACAAAGAATTAAGTGCTTGAAGGCTGACATTAAAAAAATGATGATCAACTAGTGTGGAGTCAGACACAAGATGAAGATGATAAAAGGCTGTTACAATTGTTACATAGATTAAAGCAGGACAGTTTCATGCTGTATACGTACAAATGTAAAATAACACTGACATGTTTAAAATACATCACTCATACTTTAACAAATAGTACAGAAAAACTCAGAGCAATTATTCAAATACCAAAGTCAAAAGACAAACATTACATATCTTATTAGGAATGAGTGGGTATCTTTAAAAGTTTGCATACAAATAGATGTAAGGTAGTATGCCTGTAAAAAATCTTTTAGAGCAAACCATAGACTGAAAATGAAGCTCTGAATATGAAAATAGTTTTGAAATGCTCATAAAATTAGTTATTCCAGAACCATGAATGTTGAAATACAATGATATGAATAAGCTAACCACATGATAAGTACAAGTCAGTACTACAAGTATAAGAAATGTGATCCTAGAAGAATATAGACCAATTGCTTATGAGTAAAGGACTCTTACAGGTGTGTCAAAGAGATATGCTCAGATAGAAAAGAGATTATTTAGCATGGTGAACAAGTATGATAATTTCTATGAAGATATCAGTGATAAATATGTTCAGGTAGAAACAGCCCACAAACTCTTGCAAATCATATTCAGAAAGACTTTTGTAAGGTAACTCCATGACTGCAAAATATTTTACTTAAGCTACAGAAGTATCATATGTAAGTGAACTACACATCAGGCAAGGAACTATATATCTCACATATGTTGAACAGAACATATTTATCAGAGAAGTATGAAGAACAACAATAAGAAAAACAGAGCTTTTGGGGTAATACTGAGGCTAAAGGTGACAGAAAAAGTAAAATAATCCCAAATAAGTATTTTACTGACTTAGAAATGCACTATCAGGAAGATGTTGTGCTGAGAGTTTGATTTAGTCAAGCAACTCTGATAAAGAAAAGATACGGTCTTAAGTCCTTTTTCAACATGGAAATAATTTGTATTCAAGGCTTAATGTTTAACAGTGATAAAATAAGTCCTCATTCAACTAAGACTTTTTTAAAGATATGTGATTCATACATGGGAATAATAATGCATTGGACAAGAATGTCTGCTGAGAACAAGCAGTGCAACATGCAATTCATTTCATAAAAAAAAAAACAAGCCAATGGAAGAAATTAAAGCATACAATGAACCAGATCATCTACATAGTCAAATAAGAACAGATATGAGTTTAAGTCAACTGTTTATTTTATTTATGTGGTATATTATTCCAAGTTCCTTAAAATAATCAAACTGACAAAACACAATAGTGCAAGAGTGATTTTCCTTATATTCATGAGATAGGAGATGTCAGATTTTCTCATATCTAACAATGGTATGCAGGAAAAAAAATCAGTAATCAAGAATATATTTGCATAGAGGCTTTCAAAGATGGCAGCACACTGATCAAAAACTTAATTTCAGCTCTCCCAGTGCAAAAAAAGAAACTGAAAGACAAGGGTCAGGCACTCTCCCACCTGTAGTAAATTCAGTTACTGGCACGTAAGTACACTGCCTGGATGCCAGCGAAGAAAAACTAAGACAGACTGAAAGAAAATCAACTAGAAAAGGTGAAGAGAAAATACTGACAGAGAAGAATACTATAGCTGTTCAGAAAAAAAGAAGTTCAAGCTCTAGTTTTGGTGTGAGACATGGCTTCCAGTAATTTAGAGCAAAAACTAAGTTAAATATGTTCTGAGCTGATTAAAATAAATGAAACACTGACTATGCCAGCTCAAATAACAAAGGGTTGGAAAAATGGAAGAAGCTTTAAATAGATATTCAGATGAGCTGATAAAACTGCAAAAATCAGAGGTCAAAATGAAGAAAAGGCTGCTGAGTATGAGACTACTCAAAGATATGTTTCAAAAACTGGTAGAATTAGAGGATAGAGCATATGGGGAATACCTGAAATTTTCTTCTGTACCAGAACAACTAGAAGGAATACACTCTTTTTATTTTATGAAGGCACAAATAAGCAACTGGTACTCTACAGCAGTATTTGTTAATCGAAAGGGCACATCATGTGTATGCACCAAACCTGGCTATTAGAAAGCAGCCAGGACCTGTATTAGTAAAGATGGAATCTTATCAACAGAAGGAGTCGATAATAAAAAATTTTTTGTAGAAGTGCAATGTTTTAAAATTTGAAGACAGTAAAGTATGGAAAAATATTATTCACTGTATACCAGGCAGAAGACAGACACATTTATTCCAGCAATCAGAGAATGTCAAGAGGTAGGTATGAGATTCAAGGTGCTGTATGCAGCTATCTTCAGAATATTTTTTAGGAGGATCAAAGTAATTTGATGCAGAATAGGCTAAGGAGGAAATACAAAAGTTTGTCCAACAGACAGTGAACCATCAAGCAGAAGGGGACTCCACTTCTCATTCTTCTGATAATAAAGCACATTGAGAGACATTGCCAGTGAACTATCTTCCAATATTCCAAAGAAAATACTTTAGAGACAGAGAAAAGTACAGGAGTTGACTAGAAGAACTGTGAGCACCTTAGATTTGAACTAGATTCTGGAATTAGGAGATACAGATGAATAGGAAGAAAACCATCAACAAGGATTTTGTGAACAAATGTGAGATTACAAAGCATTAATCACATTTGTGAAATATAGCTGTACAAGAAAAATGGAAAAATTGGACTTTTGTTAACATTGTTAAACTTCTGGGGAACCAAATGGCATTTACTTCACCTCATGTCATTAATGTTTGGAAGGACATTAAGAGGAAAGAAAAAAGAAAGAAAAAGATAACTGCAAGTAAAACTATTTCTGTTCTTAACAGTATTTCCATAAAACGTTTTATGATATAAATTGCATGTTATGCAGTAAACTATTTTAGTTATTCTTTTATGTGATAAAGATACTAAGGAAAGCAGATGCCTTTTTCTTTATTTGTTTGTTTCTTTTTTTTTTTTAGTATTAAGAAATGTGGGCATTTCAACACAAAAAGAGCAAAAATGCTATTCTAAAGCATGTTTAAGGTAATAAAATGTAATCTTGGGGAGTTGGAGGATAAGGTGCAAAAGTACAGAGATCATAATATATGTAGAGCTGATATGTTTTCTCTTACTTTTGTATAGGTGGATGTCTGTATTAAGACACGTGGGTTAATCTAATAACACGTTTTAAGTAGAAACAAGTAAATAAGAGAACATTGAATGTAATGGGAAGTTTTCCTTTAGTAATCCATGTTTCAACATGTCTTTAGAAACCTGCAGTTGAGAGATACATTTTTTCTTATGTTTCCATGGAGACAAGCTGATTATAGGGCAATAAAACACCAACACACTGGCTTCTTCAAGGCTAAATGTTAATGTTTTCTGAAAGCATGCAATCTGTTTTTTTGTTTTGTTTTGTTTTTTTACATCTGGCAAGGAAATAATTCTGGGAGGGAAATAAAGATAAAAATAATATACACCAATTAGTGTAAGTAGGAGAACAGGCGATAACATGTGTCAGCATGGATGACCACAACTTTAGGTTAGGTAAGGCCTATGTTTGCAACCGACTATGTGGGACAATTGTTCCTATTAGAAGGGCTAAATTTCATTATTTAGTATATACATAGTCATGTGTTTGTATTAAGTCAACATGTTCTGGGGGTGTCCTAGGTGTGTGTCTTTTTTTCTTTGAGGGATTTCATTAAAAGAAAATGTATTGTAAATTTGTGGCATAACTTCAAATGGAGATGATAAAAAAAAACATATAAAGACTCAACCTGCCAACATTAGCAGGTGCATGTGTCTAAGAAGCTGGAATTGCATGTTTAAAAAGCTGTCATATATAATAGTGGGAAATAATGACTTATTATATTGGTGACACCATATTATCTTGGAATGTGAATTGTCTTATAGGTATAGAGAAAAAGGAAAGAATATTTAATTATATTAAGAAATGCACATTGCAAATAGCACTGCTACAGAATACACATTTGAAAAGAACTGAGGATTTGAATTTGACAAAGAAAGGATTTCAGGATGGGTATTCAGCAGAATGTCAAGAGCAAATAAAAGAGGAGTACTTATATAAATTCAGTGTTCCAGTAGTGACAGAATAGGGGGAAAACAGAATAATGGTAGATTTGTGGCAGTAAGGGGCTACTGGAAAGAGATGGGGATTACATTGGAATGTATTCAGTTTCCACCCAAAACTGCTATTATAGAGCTTAAGAGCAGGGAATATTACTTATAGGTGGGAACTGGAGTTTGATTTGCAATAATGAAGATGTATCTGGGGCACAAAAGGAAACATTACAAAGCACAGTAGATTTCTGAAGGAATTTATGAAAATATTTTATGTGGAAGATGTAAAATCAGTAATAAGAATTCAGAGAATAATTTACATATTATTCCCAAAGTAAAATAATTGGGCTACACTAGACAGAAATTATATTTCACAGAAGCATGTGCATTTAATTGGTAGCTTTGACACATAGGGTTACCACCTGTCCCACTTTGCGAGGGACAGTCCCTCTTCAGGCAGTTGTGTCCTGACAAAAAATTGTAAAAATGGCAAATGTCCTGAGATTTTAGGACAACATTATTTCCTATATTTTATGTAACAGTTGCATAAAACAGTTATTCTGTATCTAAAATACCTAAATGTTATAAGAAACAGAATAAGCAACTAAAATGCTACAAGAATAAGCTTTTATTTAAGCAAAAAAGTTAAGTTTTATCCTTTGTACTGACCATGGGTATGTGTCGGCCTGTAAAATCTGATGTTTGTTCCAAAAATGTCCCACTTTGGCCATTTGAAAAGGTGGCAACCCTAATATCCAATCCAATAACTATTTCAGATCATGCTCAATAATAACTAAGGCAACAATGCAGGATAATGAACTAAAAATGATGTTGGTGCTTCCATATAAAAGATTGCATGATAACTATAGGAATCAATCAGGGGTGGTCAGAAAAGATTGAGAAGAGAGATTAGATATTGGGAATAAAGATTATATAATTAATTCATATGGGAAGAAAGATTATATAATTAATTCATGAAGAAATTATGGGAGGATGTATACATGGCTCCCAAATATGCAACAAAGTCTAGAAGATCTAGGATTGCTGCTTGGAAGTGTTTGCACAAGTGCCTTTACACCCCAAGCAGATGTCAAATAATTTTCCTCAGGTAGATAGCAAATGGAAGTGTGATAGTGAAGAAAGGTAGCTGGGAGCATATGTTTTAGGAGTGCAATGAGTTTGTGGACTTTAAAAATTCCCCTCAGTGTACTCTGTCAGGAATACTGTGTGAGGAAATGAGTGTAACTAAGGAAATGATTATCTGAGTTGGGATACAGGATCTGAATTGCCTAGTCATACAAAGGCCTTGTTAAGTTTATTTCTGGTGGCTGCCAAAAAACAATTACTAAAAACAGGAAATCAAAGTCTAAACCAACCATACTTCAGTACTGAAGTAGTGAATATTGTAACAGAGATAACAATGCAATTTGTAGAAAACAATAGGAGCAAATCACACAGAGAAAAATAGAAACTGTGGGAATAATACATGCAGAAAAAGGTTTTGGAGGAGGACTGAGGTTTAAAAGAAGGCAGGAATTGACTGATTTATGTAATGTTGGCTTGAATATATTGCAAAGAAGACTATATTTGATGTACAATATTTATAAGTGTGAACTTGTTAATATGCTTTGTTTACTTCTATATAAATGTAAGTTTGCCTATGTCAGAAGTGATAATTAATAAAGGTGTTAAAAATGAATATATTTGCATAATTGGGAATTCAGGCATATATTGTCTAGTCTGCGCTCTCTACAATGTACTGAACAGTAGAGAATACTATCCAACCAATGAAACATTTTATTACTAAGAGCTATATAAACTGTAATAGCTTCAACAGAGAAGTTTAATCAAATAGCAGAGAAAGAAAATTTGAGGGCAATGGAATGTAGAAAAGTGTTTAATAATGTCAAAACACTGACATACTTTCAGGCAAAACACAAGCTCGTCTTCAAACTATCGAAATACAAACAGAAAATATAAAAAATGTCAGATGTATATAATGATTTAAAAACTTAATGGCCAATTAAATCATTAAAATCATCAAATATGTAATATCTTACAAATTGATCTGTCCTTGAAATCAAGGTAATAAAAAGAGAGAAACATTTAGTCATGCCCCACAGTATATTGCTGCATGCACCTTGTTCTATTTGCAGTCAGACTTCTCTTTTCAAAAAAAAAAAATGTCAGTTTAAATCCACTCCTGGAGGATAATGTTCACATTTTTCTAAAACCTAGAAATTTGATAAACTGTTAGTTGCTGATATACAAAAATGTATAAACTTTAAAATTGTGCATTATTTTATTATTGCCATTTTTATTCCTCATGACAGTTATTTGTTCCATAATATGTACCCTTAAAGGTTCTTCTGTTTGAGGGTACATAATTGTGACAAAGAAATACACTGGCATGTATACATCATTCATACTTTATTCAGAATAATTATACATGGCATGTTTTTGCCAGAATAAATCTAAAAGAGTAAGTCTATGACTGCTATAAAAGAACAAAAAATTGTAATCATTGCATTTGAATGTTCAATGTCTAGTAACAGTCCACGTACAGACATGATTTAAGTAAGTACATCTACTAATAAGGCAAGATATATGGGTCTGAGACCTGTAGTCCCAAACTATTCATTTCTTGTGAAACCTTGGTAAAATGGATATGCAACTGACTAATAAGATAAGGTTTGTGAGTCAGTTACTAAGTGTCCATGTAGGTTAAAGCTATTGTATGTCTAACAATTTGAGCAGCGCATTAAGACTATGAACTGTTAGCGATCTGCTTCCTGCAGTAGTCCAGTGTTTGATTCCCTCAGCTTTGATTTGCCTACTGTGTGTCTCTAGCAAGTCACTTATTTAGAAGTGCTCTAGGATAGTTGGGAAATTGGGATATGCTCCTCAATAGTCTCCTAGGTCACATGCTTAGTTACCTACCAATGAATGTGTGACCAGTTTATTGATATATTGTGACTTATTCATGTAAAATGTTTCTTAACATATCTCTTTCATATGCAGGTGAATATGGTACCTTCAACAGCTACCTAAAGTACCAATGCAGTAGAAATTTTTTTTTAGTTTTTGCTAGGTATCTAATAAAGAGTAAAACTCATAGTACTACTTTTTATAAAAACAATATGTTAATCAAAGTAAGATTGTGTGATACTGAAGTTGCTTTAGTTGGAAAATATAGACAACCAAGAAATACAGTAAAAGAAGTAAGAGCACTGACAGTCTTTGCAAAATGCCACACAGAGAAAGTGTCACTATGTAAAACAACTAATGACCAAAATATATGGTGAACGCTCAAAATAGACAGCTAACTCCATGTTGGACAATAAAAACCCATCCAAAATGAAGCACAAAGTTTTATTAGATTAAGTGCTTTCATCCACAAACACTGTGGACTTCATCAGAATCTAAAATCACTCCATATAAAAGCCTTTATATATATATAAAAGAAGGAAGATGGTACTAGGAAATGTGGTAGCTGCAATCAATGCTTTGTCATCTTAGAAGGAGGGTTTTTAACAGTGGACAATTTTAATAGAACTACAACATATTTTCAGAGGGGAAATTGTTGCTCGAAACACTTAGTTTATTTGGCTAAATGTATGACATGCCTGGCCTTTTATTTCAGAAAAACTGACAGAGCCCTCAAGAACAGTATATATGAACACTATTATCAGATAAAAAGGCAAAATAATAATAATGCCCTACATGGACACTTAGTAATCAGCCCAAACTGCTATTTTAGAGACTTTAGACATCAGTCCTGAGGGGAGTAATGTCAAGGCTTTATTAGAAGAAAAAGAAGTAAAATGGCAGTTATTGCAGTGTTAAAACTCAGGAAATAGTAGGGTTGAGCTTGTCTTATTACACTAGGTAACTCTTAATAGGTTTATAATATGTTTTTTAAAAAGGAAAGATCAAAGTTTTTATGGTTCACTATTGTTCATATTATCTGGTTGAACTTATGTTGCTAGGCATATATTTTGTAATGCATTAACAATTATTTTAAGTGGTATTGGTTTAGCTGATGTTGCCCTTTAAACTAAAGTAATTATGTGGTGTCAATCAGTGGTTTGTGAACACACCCCTAGGAGTGTGTGTGTATATATATATATATATATATATATATATATATATATATATATATATATATATATATATATAGTTCCCTATTAGAAGCCTGAAACACTATAAGACTGAAAATCAAAATCCTGAAAACTATAGACTGAAAGACCAAAATCCTGAAACTCAAAATCCTGAAAACACAAATAATGCTAATATGTCACTATAAAGACACTAATATCTACCAACTGACCCTGACCCTAACCCTAACCCTAAGGTCCGTCGCTATCGCACACTCACCTGACCCGCGCCCTAACCCTAACTCACTTAAACCGCCCCTAACCCCAATATTTGTCACTATTGCATACATGCCTAACCTGCTCTAACCCTAACTCACTTAAACCGCCCCTACCCCTAACATAAAACCAACCGCACACTTACCTGAACCCAACGAATGACCCAACACCACAGGGCTAACAATAGCAAAGCCACAATGACGTCAGTATGTCCATTTTGTGTTTTCAGGATTTTGAGTTTCAGGATTTTGGTCTTTCAGGATTTTGGTCTTTCAGTCTATAGTTTTCAGGATTTTGATTTTCAGGCTTATAGTGTTTCAGGCTTCTGATAGGGAACCATATATATATATATATATATATATATATATATATATATATATATATATATATGTATACAGGCTTTTATATGGAGTGATTTTAGATTCTGATGAAGTCCACAGTGTTTGTGGATGAAAGCGCTTAATCTAATAAAACGTTGTGCTTCGTTATGGATGGGTTTTTATTGTCCAATGTGGAGTTAGCTGCCTATTTTGAGCATAGTCTTTGTAAAATGTAATGAGTCACAATTAAATAGTGGCAAGTGATTCTAATAAGCCAAATACAAAATGTCACCAGACTAACAATAATTCATGTATTAGAAAATTATTTCACATTAACTAGTAGAACAAGAACTGGATATGATTATACAATTGACTAGAGGGTCAAATATTCTTGACATAATATGTATAAATAAAATCAGATAAATTACGTATAAAAGATGGTTGTAATATATCTAATGTCTCCTGCTTTGAAATGAAGTGATTATTTAATTATAAACTTGACTTCAGCAGGCAACTTATAGCTTAACAGTTAATAAGCAATAAAGACCAATATATTACCAAGTGAATGTAGATTTCAGCTGAGTAAGATTTTGGAAGACAAAAATTGGATACAGCTTTCAAAAATGAACACTTTTAAATAAATGGATTTAAAAGAAAAAAATGTACTAGTTTTAAAAAGAAAGGTGAAGTACAGAGAGAAAAGAAATGGTGAAAAACTATTATGTCACATACCCATTAGTAAAAGGGGAAAAGTTATATGTGAAATTGAAATAGAATGGAAGTAAAAGAATTTGAAAAAAATATTTAAAAAACACGAGTAAGGAAATCAAAAACAATAGTCAAGAATGATGTCAGAATTTTAAATAGATATGAAAAAAAAATACAGAATGCCATAGGAGGTTGTTTTATGACTATATAAGGAAGACTAAGACACTGCCAGAGGTTTTCACAGACACTGAAGGAAAACACTATTCAGTCACAAGAAAATTATAAACTTTTGAGATGCTTATCCATAATGTGTACTTCTAGAAATACTGCTAAAAAATTTATACATATTGGTGTACCCATTTACGTTAGAAGATAGAGTAGAGACCATTTATATAAAAATGTGAGAGAGGTTATGCTAGATATTATAGGCTCATTAGTCTGTTATTTTGTAGAGACCAGATAATGAAAAGATTGGTACTTGATAATGTGATGTGTAAACTGAGAGATAAAGTAATTGTCAACCTATAGCAACATATGTATAAGTATAGATATATATATTATGGAAAGAGAGAGATGTGTGTGTGTGTGTGTGTGTGTGTGTGTGTGTGTGTGTGTGTGTGTGTGTGTGTGTGTGTGTGTGTGTGTGTGTATACATGTATATATCTATGTGTGTGTGTGTGTGTGTGTGTGTGTGTGTGTGTGTATACATGTATATATCTATGTGTGTGTGTGTGTGTGTGTGTGTGTGTGTGTGCGTGTGTATACATGTATATATATCTATGTGCGTGTGTGTGTGTGTGTGTGTGTGTGTGTGTGTGTGTGTGTGTATACATGTATATATCTATGTGTGTGTGTGTGTGTGTGTGTGTATACATGTATATATCTATGTGTGTGTGTGTGTGTGTGTGTGTGTGTGTGTGTGTGTGTGTGTGTGTGTCTGTGTGTGTGTGTGCATGTGTATACATGTATATATCTATGTGTGTGTGTGTGTGTGTGTGTGTGTGTGTGTTTGTGTGTGTGTGAGTGTGTGTGTATACATGTATATATCTATGTGTGTGTGTGTGTGTATACATGTATATATCTATGTGTGTGTGTGTGTGTGTGTGTGTGTGTGTGTGTGTGTGTGTGTGCGAATGACAGATCACTGATTCATGAAATCAGTTCTACAAATGATTTTGATTTTCAGACACACCTGATATACATACATACGTACAAATATTTCAAGCATGGGCATTAATACCCTTATAGCCTGCTAAGATACCAATACAATTGTTCTCATAATAAGTGTCCATGTTGTTCTTAAAATATCTAAATTAATTCTTGCTTTAAAGTCATTTCGTAGTCTGTTCCATGTACAGCTGCTTTCTCAGACCATCGGTTAGTACACTTGTCATTCCTATATAGGTTGACTGATGATTTTCTATTACTTTTTCAGAACCCCAAACATTCCCAGCGGTAGTTGTCTCTAAATGCCCTATATAGCTGAATTAGGTTTCCTCTTAAATATCTCTATGAGACACCGTAGAAGTTCAGATATTTTAGTCTTTCATAATAACTTAAATTTTCATATCCATATATGCCCTTGGTAAATTTCCACTGCACTCTTTCCACCTTATTCATGCTTGTTTTCTTATTAGGTCTCCATATTGTTATTCGATGCTCAAGTCTGGGTCTAATACAACTAACAAACAGTGACTTAATTATTTCTGATTTCCTAGATTTTATAAATCTTTTTATACAGTCTATAGTTCTATAACTGCCATTAACCGATTTGTATACCTCCTGTTTTGCAGGTGAGTATGTGTTAGAATGCATCAGACTGACAAAGATTGTAAGCATGTATGGACACATTAATCTGATTAGTGACAACGATTTTAAGCATACATGGATATATTAATCAGATTAAGCACAGTCAGTGTAACAGCATCCAACTGTGAGAGAATTGTATATCTGTGAAACTCTCTACCATAAAAATAATAACTCTAAGCATTTGAAAGACACTAGAGAATGGCTTAGACAGATAAAATGAACATTAGACTGTCTCTATATTATATGGTATGAAAGTAATAGCACTGTTTTAAAGGGGAAAGTCAGTAGCAGCTGAACAATGGAGAAAGGCAAACATTATTCTATTTCACAAAGGCAAGAACAAGAAAAAGGCAAAAAATATAGAGCAGTTAATTTAAAATTTCAAAGGTAGGAAATTTGTATTTTTTTTATTTGTTTATCAGGTATAGTCTACATTGAGTTGTGGTCCTTTTAGGACAGAGACAAGAACAAACATTTATAGTGAGTATAGAAGGCATGTTCCAGAACAAGACTTTCCCTACTCATCTTGAAAAAATGTCACAGGATTTTTGCATTCTATTGGACCACAATCAACACAGACAGAAGGAACCCAGGTTTCACATCATATTTGCATGACTGTATCAAAGTGATGTATCACTTTTCATTACTGCAGTGGAGAATCCAAATGCCTGTTAAGGGGGATGGAACCATAATCCTTCTGCTCTTCTAAATGTTACAGTGACTATTCAGCCTGCAAAATCATTGACACTGACTGAACACTTTTTTGTTGATGATATATTTCTTGCCAGAACAAATCTTGAAAGAATATTCTAATATGTCACATCATCAAAACAGCACAGACTTCTTTTACTGGTAAACATGTAAACAACAAACATTACATATATACTACATATTATAATATTAATTTTTGTGTGACTCATCCTGTTCTGCAAATAGGTAAAGTAACAACTATTGCTTTCTGGACTAACTTTCACATTTGACATAAACAAAGTATATAGATAAATTTCTTACAATATTCAGCAGTATATGTACATTGTATTTCATCCATTTCTAAATATCCTACATATGCTACATATAATATTATGCACTGCTGAATCCAATTGCATTTAATAGCTAAACAACAGTAGACAGTAAACTGCAACTTTACATGCTTTTATTATTATAGCTCTTTTCATTTGTTTAAAATCATAAAACATTTTTCTGAATATATATAATGATACGATGGGTTGTAGTGGTATATCCAATTCTAATACCATCCCTTCATAATAAGCAATATTGCTTGGCAATACTTGTATCATCAACATATGGCTAAATAAATGCCATGGAAGTGTGTAAAAACTATTATATGACAATTCTGTGAAATTCAGAATCTATATGGCATTTTATTACAACAAAATTTAAAACAGAAAACAATACAATTCCAGAATGTGTCTGTGGGGCTTTGAAATGATAAGCATTTTTTTAATTTATGGGTCTAGAGTAAATCACATTTCAAAGAATAGCAGGAGCTATATAGGTTTCCTAAAATACTACATACTTGAAATAATGCTTATTCTTTCGGGAAATGGTTTTCCATTTAATATGGGTCAGTGAAGTGGAAGTCTAGGATCTTAACTAATTTCTTTACACTTGACTTATTGATCTTATGAAATGTGCAGGAGTTTTTCAGCAAGGCACAGGCCCTCTTATTGATGGTAAGAAGGTCAAGGGTCATCCATTGCAGCATATGTCTGTGCTTTAAGTGTTTGTTTCCTTGGCCTCATTACATAGCAGTCAGGATGCAATTGTGCTAATTGGAAAGCTATGTGTTAAAACCAGGTGGGACTTAAGCAGAACACAGCCACGCAGTTTTGAAAAACAAATAACTGCCATTTCTTTGCAATTGGTCATATACTGCTTTATTAAATAAACACATTTGTATTATTCTAGGATGGAGTAATAGGTTCATGCTACACAAATTTGACAAAGTAGTGCTACTTTTGCTGTGTATATCAGAATATATATTCTACTGAATTTATATATTTATACACATTTCTATGAAGCACAACATTCATTTTTACTATGTTTATTCTCCAGAAAATGATTCTTATTTCATGAAAGTTGCAGTAATAATCTTAAATAAACATATGAACTATGCTCTTCAGAAGTAAAATTCTATATATTCATACGTATAATTCTTAAAGAACTTTAAAATTACATCACAAGTTTGTACAGAATGTTGTAATATAATAAACAAAACTATCATTTCACTGTTCCAAAATATGCATGTATATGAGTTAAACAGGAGCCAAGACTAAAAGTCCTGTCTTAGTTAATTTTTCACAGGTAGCAGACTGCAGATTGTTTTAAATCTTAGAAAAGGCACATCAACCCAACATTTACCATTGATCTACAAGGAATTTAAATTGTATTCACTTTATTTTAGCATGTGTATGTTTAGCCTCAAAATCTAGAAAATGTAGCTTTGAGTTTAATTCAAATATAAAAATCAAATCCCTATTAGCAGTAACTAAAATTATAACACTGCTCTTGTATTTTAGTTTGTTTGTTTGTTTGTTAACCAGGTAAACTGCTTGGTTTAAGTACTTATTTTCAAGCATGATCTGGGAGAACTGCCTGATTAAGTGACTCGCATGTAGTCATACAGTGTGTGTGTGTTTGTGTGTGTGTGTGTGTGTGTGTGTGTGTGTGTGTGTGTGTGTGTGTGTGTGTGTGTATATTCTTCTAGGACTCAGTGATTGCCACAATGGTGAACATTAGAAATGCTGAAAAATAATATCTAAGACACTGAAGTGATAAAAAAATTAACTTTATGCAAAACTTGTTTTAAGCATTATTGCAGGGGGTAAGGCCCCAGATCCACCTAGCTTAGTTATGTTAATTCTGTATTCTCACCAACTCAAAGAAGGGAGAACTCTCCCAAAGGAAGAGACTCAGTTGCAGTATACACTTAGAAATTACACTATGAATTATTTCCAGTGGAAAACAGTGATCAATATTGTATACTTTGGGGTCTTTTCTTGAAGAATTTCACCTTGGCCACATGTAGTAGAGTCCTGTGTGTGTGTGTGTGTGTGTGTGTGTGTGTGTGTGTGTGTGTGTGTGTGTGTGTGTGTGTGTGTGTGTGTGTGTGTATTCTTCTAGGACTCAGTGATTGCCACAATGGTGAACATTAGAAATGCTGAAAAATAATATCTAAGACACTGAAGTGATAAAAAAATTAACTTTATGCAAAACTTGTTTTAAGCATTATTGCAGGGGGTAAGGCCCCAGATCCACCTAGCTTAGTTATGTTAATTCTGTATTCTCACCAACTCAAAGAAGGGAGAACTCTCCCAAAGGAAGAGACTCAGTTGCAGTATACACTTAGAAATTACACTATGAATTATTTCCAGTGGAAAACAGTGATCAATATTGTATACTTTGGGGTCTTTTCTTGAAGAATTTCACCTTGGCCACATGTAGTAGAGTCCTGTGTTTGTGTGTGTGTGTGTGTGTGTGTGTGTGTGTGTGTGTGTGTGTGTGTGTGTGTGTGCCTGTGTGTGCGTGTGTGCTTGCGTGCATGTTATGCACAATCATTCTGTCCTACTACTGTTGCCTAAACTCCATGGTACTTGCTACAGTTAATTAATGTTTGCATTGCAAAAGCTTGCACTGAAACCTTTTGGAGTACCAGTGGCCATCACAGACATTCTGAGTGACTACAGAGGTAAAGGAAACTCTAATACAAAGCAATACTGAGGTGCATGGCCAGTAAGGTACACTATACAGGCCTTCAGTGAAATTCAAAGTAGCCTTGAATAAAGGAAGGAGTGTTAACAACTTAGAAGCTTAATGCTGTGCTTATGTACCTGTGACCATTTTCATAAATGCCACATCATAAAGACTGAAGAGTGAAATGACCACAGGACAGAAGACCCAATGGGGTATATACTTTTTTAATACTTCAATTGAGACAACTTTATAATCCTTTGAATTCCTTTTTCAGAAACACTGACAGTTAAGAGTTCACATACTGTATCTTCTTAATTCCACTGTATACAAAACAATTGCAAGTGCACAATATTTCCTAAAATGTTAGCGGTCTTTCAAGTATAAAGATATATTAGCTAACTCTTATTTATTATTTGTTTACTGGGAAAGTCTGACTTGGAACAAAGCCAATTTTCCAGCAGAGGCCCAGGGAGAAGCACTCTAGACATGGGAGGCAACTGGAACACCCAGAAGAAACCCACAAGAATACAAGGAGGACATTCAGACTCCACACAGAAGGCACTCCAGCTGAGAATCGAACCAGAGAACCTCTCACTGTGAGGTGATAATGCCACCCCTGCACCCAACCTATTTTTAAAATAATTATTTTTAGATATTTTTAAAATATCTGTAAAATATTTGATTAACAGATTACACAAACTCCATATACGAATTCAACACTCATCTGGAAGGCAGAATCTCACTAGAAACACTAGAAGGTAAAAGAATGGAAATCTACTACTGTTGCAGGACTGAATTCTTGTCTTAAAGGTTTACAATTACAGAGTCTCTGTTACTCAACACAGACACTCTCCCTCTGTGATGACCATCTTGTATATGTGGAGCAAACTGTGGCTTTAGCTTCTGTGAAGTTTAATGATTTAGATTACATGTTCCACATGGCAGTTTGAAAATTTACATCCCACTCCTAAAGCTTAGATCAAGAGATGTTTAATTGTAAATAAGTGTGCATATTCATTACTTGCATATACCTGAATATATATCCTAGTTCATGGAATCTCAGCAAAATCTAGGAGCCGAAAGCCATGCCTTGCGATGCTGAATTATCAAGTTTTACCCCACCCACCCTCCATTTCCCCTAATCTATTGTTTTTAATCCATTCTGTGTATGGTTTCATTTTGTATCATTGTAAAACTTGAAAAAGGCATCAATTAATGTAAGAATAAAGCAACATGTTAATATGTGTTTCAGATTTGCATTGTCTAAAGCAATTCCACATGGCAAGAATAAATGCTATTTTTTCCTTGATTCTTACCTAATCAGCTGAGGTATTTCTCCATTCAGTTGAAGCAATTATTGTGTTGAGAATAAAGAACATTATATTCACAGTTTGATAGAACAGTAACATTCATATGCATAATTTCATAGTGTCTGTAATTTTATGGACTGACAAAAATTGAGATCTATTATTTCTACACAATATAATGTCACTATTGCTTGCAGACAAATTGGAACAGGATCATAGTTGTGGTCAGAATGAAATGAGTCCCCAAGGCACTAAACAGTCTCTATTGTGACAAGTTTGAAATCTGACTCTTGAGCTTCTCCAGTCCCCATCTGTTTCACGTTAGTCCTAAACATGCTCTGATATTCTTGCTTTACATCTTTCTGATATTGGATGCTTTGTAGTTAAGCTCACACATATCATTCAACACAATCACCATGTCTCATAGAATGAAACACTGATTTTACAGCATTTATGATGATAAAAAAATGACTGCCAAGTTTGAAACATTCCTCTCCTTAAGTATCTTAATAATCAGCATTTATTTGGGCTTATACATCTAGTCTTGTTGCCAGACAAAATAAATGTTCTGATACTGTTCTGATTTACAGTCAATATGCTTTTAAAACTATACAGTCCTTTAAATCTAAGCCCGCCCCCTTCCACACAACTTATGCAATTAATAGAATAACTGTGCATACATTAGCTTGCACAATGTTTCTCCATAACATACTTATTTTTATATGATGAACAGTATAAATATGAAATTGAACAGATTTCTAATGTAAACAGTCCACTTATGCTGTGCTGATGGTGTCATAACAAGACTGAAACATGCATGTCCACAGTTAGGGGGATTTGCCTTTATTGGCCTAAATTTCTCCATTAATCAACTTAAAAAGAAATAAGTCATGGGCATTCAGAACCGCCATATAGCTGAAATTCCTGGTGTCCTTAAGGAGTCATTTGTATATATCCCATAATACACTTTTACAAGAAATTTCAAGAACTCATGCAGTACAAAGTCTAGCTTGGCTAGGTTTTTCTTGTTTTTCTTCAATATTTCTAGTGTTGGGAGTTATCAGTAAATAATTTATTCTCAAAAAGGTTGAAAGTTGACTGGCTCTCACTGAGGTGGCTTGATTGTTGGAACGGCATCGGAAGATGAGAGGTTTTACAGATCCCTTCTAGCATCACTAACCCAGCAACAGTTTTCATTCCCAGACATCGTTTATTCAAAACCTTGGTGGCATTAGATCTTGGTTGTCTCACAGAAACACGGTAAAGTAGTCTGATTGTACACCCTGTCAGGCACAGTAGATTACCATACATAAAACACACATTGCTCATAAAGAATGTAATAATTTGGTAGATCAAGGAAAAAAGGACTTTGAAATTCTTCTGTGTTTTCTGTCTTTGGGCCTTTGTACAAGTGACATTTATAAACATGCAGTTGACAGACATATACTGCTTGTTGCAAAGATGCTCTCTACTGCTTTTGTTAATTAGTATACTGTTTAAAAATAGATGCTCCTTGCTTTCATTCCTTTATAGCGAAGAGAATTCAGGGGGCCAAATAGTGCCTCTCCATGATCCTGATGTCACAGTGTGTTGCCAGTGTCAAGTTAGTGGCTATGTACTTTGACTGCCAAATAACTCAAAGCTTCATGCATGACAGCATAAAACAGTAGTTATAAGTGTGAATGTTATTAAGATACTGGCAATGAAAAAAAGTCCAGAATAAACAAAGTATTAGATTGAACAGCAGTGTTGCTGTTGTTTTGTTAAACCAGACAGTTCATGAAAAGCTGATGTCTCTAAACGATTTAATTAACATAAGAAGTACTTTGTGTAGCTGTATAAAACCTAACCTGTTAAAGGGGAAGCAATTTGATGTGTACACATAATATAACAGTGACTGCAACAAAGTTAAGTCAGAAGTTGCAGTGTGGACAAAGTTGTTCATTTGTAGAGAAAAGTGATTTGTCATAATAGTACTGCGGGTTCAAAGCCTACCTAAATGCTGTCTAGGCACAGCGATAAACTATGTAGTGTTTCACAAATGTGACTAACCAGATATAATGGTGATTGAACTTTGTTAAATAACAAAAATGAGACCAGGCAGAAAGAACTCTTATGGTATGGAGAGAAACTTTAGGAAACAGACAGTACAACATTAGATGAAACAGTTAGTTAAAGTGTAGTCAAAACTAACTAGTAGCACTGCTAATTTCCCACCAGTACTAGATAATGTGGCTGCATTTCTTGGTCATCTCCTTTAGCTGTAAGCTTAGTAAAAACCTATGAACCTATGAACTAACAAAATACTTTCAATCACACCTCTCGGATGTCAGGTTTTTGCAGAATGTCCTGATTTTTGCCTCATGTTTGTGTTCCATTTTTCATAAAATTATGGTTTTCCAGCACATTAGTGGCAAATCATTAAAGATTGAAGTTAGAAAATATTGACAGACATTTCAGTTTCATACTTCAAACACCAAAAAATTCATGTTAATGCAAAACCTGTTATTCTATCAACTTTCTAAGTTTTTAAGAGAAATATTTAAAAATTGTCCCTATTTTTGGGCCTTTGTCTCACTTTTATGTATGGCTTTGTCCAGATTTCTTGCTCTAAAAGGTTGAGAGGTATGATTTAAATCCTCAGTGTTCAGCTCAGTATTATCATTTTAAAAATGCAGTGCAGGAAATCCATGTATCGGATTCAGAGATATGCCATCTGAGACTGCACAAAAGGTATTATGGAGATGCCTAGAGGTAAGATGAGACTCAAAGAAAATTGCCAGCAAACAAGAAGGAATCCCTCAGCGCGAGCAGTAACTAATTAAGAAATGCAGTCATGGAAATTACAGGGTTGGATAGGGGAGAAGATTGCACAATAAGGGACTCCCCAAACATCAGCGGTGTGTATGTAGCATGACACAACTATGCGCATGTCCTTGTGCTACTTCACAGCACTATGTGAATTGCTGGAACCCACAGGAAGTGGCTCCCAGCAATGTTTCTATACAGTTTTAGTGGTTGAAATGAAGAGGAAATGGGAGTATAAGAAAGTCAGAAAAGAGAGAGCAGAGAGTGGGGGAACATACACAAGGAAACAAGAAAATGTAGTGGGAATGGTGAGAAAGAGCATTTGTTGTGAAATAGATGACCATTCATTTTTCTATGAAGGAGAGATGGAGAAATATGTAAGAGGTAGAAAGGGTATGGAAAGACAATAGAGTTATGAAAGCTGGGACATAAACAACAAAACACAGACAAATGCCAACAATGGATGCACTGACACAAAGGAGGGGGTTGACAATGGATGTACTGAAATGCAGGCAGAGGGTGGACAAGTGGTGATGGGGAGGACTGAACTACAAACAAAGGAAGGAGAGAGGTGATATTCAAGGAAAGGGAACACCAGTATGGGAGATTGGGTTGGTACCATACTCTTTTCACCATGCTGCCTGGGCTAAACCCAGGAAGGGGTTAGCCACCACTGTGACTGCCTTTTCCACTGAACTGTATCTCAGGTGGTAGTGATGGCAGTGTTAGACAGTGCCACAACTCATTATGTTGCAATAGGACTTCCTCTAAGTAATCAACACTATCTTCAAGTCATCAGTCCACCTTCTCCTACTGGATGATAACTTGTGACCTCCTGACAGCACCACCAGAGGAAACAGGAGCACTCCACTCAGATAAGCAAACACCAGCAGCCACTGGGGACACTCCTATCTCTCTTCTCACCACAGGATCACTGTCCCTGATAGACAGGCAGGCCTGTAGACAAATGGTGTGCTGGTGGGTGAAAGATGAAGCCAATGGCAAGGTGGGGACTGGTACCACACCACTCACACAGCTATGGCAGATATTGCACAAAAGGGTAAAATAAATGGATAGAAACAAAACAACAACTAAAAGGATAGTGGTAAAGTGAGACAAAAAAGATGTTAGTACTCTGACTGTTTCCAATAAGTAGTCTTACAAGTACCATTTGGTGTGCTACAAAACTGGTAAGTATGCTACTATATCACAACCAATACTGCTAACTAGGTATATAAAATGAAATGTCCCTATTAGATGATGTGTGTACAAATGCACAGTGGCAGTGTACTAGTGGCCAGGGTTGGGTGCGGGGTGCAGTTATAGCAGCAGGATGGTGCTGTTGAACACGATAGGCCATAATGAGAGTGTGGGCTTGTGGTCCTGTGCACATGGTATATGGTGTGAAACTGCCAGCCCAGCTTTCTGGAATTTTGTAAATAATCATATGTAATTTGAGAATATTAATATGATTCATATGCTTGTCTTACAAATGTAAGAGAACTATATGTTATGTCTATATTAAACTATTGGTGCAGAAGTGTGTGTTGAGCAGGGTTTGTACAGTATTGAGCTTCAAGGATGTGTCCACAGTGTACCCTACTGGAAAAGAACAGAAATGTATATAAACTATATACCTGTGCAAATGTATGTTTTAATAGTAGAAGCTGGAACATACAGAGTTAACTTACAAAACTTAAAGAAAATAAGTTGAAGGTGTTTTATGATTCCATTACCTGTCAGTTTCAGCTCATCAGCAGGCACAATATCTAGAGCTAGAGGTTTTTCTATTGTCTTGAAACAAAAATAATTACTGTGTTTCAAATGTAAAAGCATTTTATTGTTTTACTACGTCCACATTCTGCAAACATCTCAGAGATATGCATTTTAACACAGAGATGTTAGTTTCTGTTAGCCTGGGAAATGAAGGCAGGTAAAAAAGAGTGATATCATCCAAGCTCACCCAGCAGTAATGTTTGATAGTAATTTAAGAACTCTTAGAGAGATACTGTGTGCATTTTGTATCTTGTCTTAGACCTAGTAGGAACATCCACTCATCAACTTCTGTACTAGCCTTGCTAATAGTAAGTAGCTAGGGTACAGTAATTTCTATTAGATATAGATAGTAATATAGTAAATATTACTTTAGATGCTTTCTGTATTTATTTGAGACTGTCATGCAATGTTGTTTTAAAATACTTAATGTGATTCTGAACTCTGCAGTCACTGTGTTGATTGAGTATTGTCTTGTTCTTTTATTGTTTATTATTAAATATATTTAAACCTATCTTTGTGACTGATATTTGGGAGATATATTTAAGATATTAGAGTACTTGCATATGTATTTGGTGACAATGTACAGGCCACTCCTAAATCGGCTAGCAAGTCTTGGTCACACCTATCATTTGGATAAGAGTAACATTGTACAGTAGAGTTGGTCACTCTTTGGGAAGGGCCTTAAAGTAGCTGATAAGGGGTTCTGGTGGCAGTGATAACCACCTTATGGTCTGTGCAGAAGGAGGCATAGCTAGTAAACATGTGCCACCCTTTCCCAGATGTGTTTGTGTATAAATCAAATCTCAAAGTGAGTGTGTGTGTGTGTGTGTGTGTGTGTGTGTGTGTGTGTGTGTGTGTGTGTGTGTGTGTGTGTGTGTGTGTGTGTGTGTGTGTGTCAGCTACTTGGGCAGGGACATGAAGCACTGGTTGAACAGAGAGAGTGTTAGGAGGACTTGGCTTGGAACCCTGGCTAAGGATTCAACTCTATAGCTGTGCCAGTGGGGAGTCTTATTGGGGATCTGGAGAAAGAGGGAGAAACCAGCCCCAGACTGACTGTGATCTCTGTCTGCTCTTAAGGGAAATTGTACTTTACTGTGTCGGTGTAATTGTCAGTCTCCTATTGTGTATGTCTTTCACTGTTGCCAGTGGTCAGGACTGAGGTTCCTTGATTACTGGGCTAGTGCTGGGGCATCACATATAGATAAAGCCAAAAACATAACTGCTGGACTTGGACATTGTTATCATTGATGAAACTCAATATGATATTATTATGGTGTACCACAGACAAAGATACAATTGTTGCCAACAAAAACAACTTTCAGCAATTGCTTGCTAACCAGTATAATGTAGTTTGCTTTGCATCATGGGACAGACCAGAGGTACAAGGAAAAATGCCAGTGGTATGTAAAATGGAAGAGACACTGATATGGATATATGCAAGATGATCTATGGGTAATATGCTGACATGCGGCTCCTTCCAACAACCCCATCCTATGTCTATGAAGTCTTGGCCATTGTCCGCAGTGCAGGAATGTGGCAAAATCCCAGCATGTAAACCACTGGGTATGGTGTCAATTCAGACAGAATATGAAGACTGTGCAGAAGATCTGACATCTACAGGTTTTGTCAGACTGTACAAAAAGCAATGGCATAGGTGTGTCATGGGTAACTATACTTTCTAGAGCAGCAGTTACTTCTATGCTTCTCTGATATAGCTAATTAATTAAGAATGTGACAGAAATCATACTCTTTCTTGCACTTGGAAAGATGTTTCATTCTCCTCAGATGCATGAGTGCAGTCTCCTCAGCTGAAAATCAAGAAAAAAGAAAGATACCACACATCAATTAAATGCCCTGCAAGGGCCCATTTAATGATAAGGACAATAACAGAGTAGTGATCTTCTCTACATACTTATAATACATCTCATCAGTACTATTTCTGAACTCCTTTTGGCTCAGAAAGTCAATATGGTGCTCTTCAGGCTATTAAAGTAGTGCCAGGCTTGCCTTCCAGGTGAGCTTATGCCAATAGTAGCTCTCACCATTCTGGCAGGACTATGCCAAGCATCCACTTTATACAGGAGACCCTCATAAGAATCCCCACACAGGTACTCCTGGTAGTCTCTGTACATCAAGTATGAAAAGATCGTACTCTCCTTAGGGCAGCACCTGGGAACCTGCCACTTTCAGTGCCCTCTTCAGACATGGCAACTGCTTAGGTCACAATCCAGAGAAATATAGAAGCCATGTCTTGGTCACACATATTGCCACTGTCATGTTGTGACAGCAACACTGGGCAACTAGTAAGTGTGACCAGTTGCACAGAGTGAAAATACATGGCATAATGGTGTTAGGGTATGAACAATGACTTGGAAAGAGTACACAAGCATGACAGCATCTGCATTTGTTACTAGTTTTACTCTTCAGTGGCTCTACAGGCCACATTACTAAAATTATTTTCCCCAAGTCAACCCTGGGATTGTTGAGCTGCCCATAGTTGCTCACTGAGCTTCTCAGATACTTATGCAAATGCATAAAGATTACCAAGCCTCTTAGTGCTACACAGATGAGTTGTGTAATGAGATAAATGTGCAATTCATGAACATTCATTCAAGGCTCATGAGTATAATGATTGCACTGAGAGCCTTGAAATTGTGCAAGCAAAGCAGCCAAGTCCATCATTAGCAGCAACAAGCTACGGAAGATTGTAGAACTGCAAACTATAGAACTCCTATCCACAAGGGAAATGCTAATGATTACAAGCAAGGCAAGATGAATGAGAAGTAAGTGAAAGGGAAGGGGTATCTTTTCAGTTTTGATGTACTATTAAAGCTTTAAGTGTGTGTTGTTTGAGGACCTACATGACATTTTGATATTGTTGGGGGAGGGTAAGCTAGTAATGGGTACAAAAGTCAGCAATGGTGCTTACTGTGTGAGGGACTATAAACAGAGGTGGAGTGCACTGCAATTGCAGGAAAAGTGGAGGTGATGTAATATGGCAGGCTTACTATAATACAGTGCTGAGGTTTGTTTCCTTATATACCATGCATGTGGCCTATTCTAAGATTGAGGCTGAGGACACTGTATCCCACTCAGTAATGATATGCAAGTGTTGGAAGGCATTTGCTGATAACCTCATAGTTGTGGCAGTAATGCATTGTCATTATTTATGAGAGGGCTACTGCTGTCAAGTGTGAAGTATTTGTGTATGTATGTAAGTATCTATGCATGTATTAAATGCAGTTTAATAAGTGGCAAAGTCAATTGCTTGACAGACCCTTTTCATTCATGACATGAGCCAACAAAGCAACAGGGACTTAAGAAGAAACAGTTTGCAATACATATTGAAAGTATTTCTCACCGTGTTTAGAAATTCTGTTTATATTTGCACAGTAAAGCATTACAATACCCTCCACATTACAATATAGGTTTGCAGGTGTTTATTTATTTACAAGTAACTTCTGTATCTTGTTCAGAGTACAATTAGAGGACTTACACAGTGTGAGGCTTAAAATATTACATGTCTGTTGAGAGTACTGATGCACTATCTGTGATTGTAGTACTTTGGGATAAGCAGGGAGGGGGAGACCAACTGTTAAAGAACAAAGGCATGCAATGGAGTGGCCTTCTTTTTCACCTCCACACATGGCACTCCTATTACATGATTTTCCCTTATACCTTTTACAATCAGCCCTCCTGTGAACTGTGGATATGGGGGAAGTATCTGCATTAGTAACAGAAGGGGCCGATGGAGGCAGTCTATAGCAATGTTGATTCATTTTGCTTGTAGCTTGTGGAGCCACTGAGTTTTTCAACAAACACACCTATCTTTCCTATGTAAGATATTGCTGTAGAGAAGCTTTACCAGTTTCTGTAGCACTTTGGTTCCTTACCTTCCTGCATTTAAACCAGAACAGTTCATGTCTGACCTGTGCTACCTCTTTTTGTTGTGTGTGTGTTTGGAGGAGTAAGGCAGCCATCCAGTTGTAGGGTTGTGCGCACGCATGCATGCGCACACACACACACGCACACACACACACACACACACACACACACACACACACACACACACACACACACACACACACACACACACACACACACACACACATGCTGTGATCCGATACAGGGTGAGTGTACTGTGGAGCTGGATATGCTGCTCTTCACTTGAACTGTGAATGTTAACAGCAAGGAGGTCATTGCAGACTGGTGTTCAAATCATGTGTTGGGCCTGTTGAACCTCCCCAGTTATGGGGGGTAAAAAGATGCATGTCACCACACACGAACTTCTTTAAAGTGTACATGAAGGCAGTATGTTTGCCTGTATGGTCTGTATGCATACAGATCACAAGAGCTGTCCTACATTTTGGTACATGTGAGTAAGGTTTCCTATTCAGGGTAATGTGACCCCATAGCCCATGTCAATGCAGTCCCTGGAAAAAACAACATTCATGACACTTCCACATGGATGCCAGAAATATACTTGGGTAGTTCCCCATCTCTGTTACAATGGAACAGGGCTCTTGCCAACACTGGGCAGATTCAGGTGTTGTTGGGTAGGTGTATGTTATGCATGACCATCAAACAACTTATGCATATATTTCTTAACAATTCCAGGTTATTTCTAAAAGTGAGTGGCACTATAGCAGTAAATTCTCCAAATCAAAGAATGTCATCCTGCTGCAGACTGTCTGTGAGCATGGCCACTGGTCACTCTGACGTGAAAAATCTGACAGGGCCTTCCATAAGTGTGTATCTGCTGGGATATTACAGAGCACATCAATTCTGTCAGTAGAAAAATCTAACCTATGAGCACTTCCAAAAGGGTCACTATCATGAATGCACAGGCACATAGTAAATTGGCTGGCACAGAGCCGTGGGTGGGGTTCTGCCAACATAGTCACCACTGATAGACAGACAGACATTATGGAGTTCTTTATTTTGTGTCTGGAGATCTAGACAGTTAAGGAATACTTGGATTGCATGTGGTAGCTCAGATATCCACTGCTGATAGCAAGGAAGATATATCTGAACATGTAGTATTTACTATCCATAGTACTTATCTAATGTAGGGGCATAGAATTTACTAGTATGGCTTCTTTGTTTTTATAGAAGTAAGGGGACTACAGGTGCAAAGGTGATCTGTCCCAAGGTATGTTAAATAGAATTTTCCATAGTCCTCTCTTATATAAGTATAGCTTTACTGTGTTGCAGGTGCAGGTGTTGCTGAAGGGTTCATCCTTAAATGTTTTCACAGTCGATGTGTTATCAGGTTCTTCCAGTATAGATATAGGCTTGCCTAATTTCAAGGAGCTGTCTGATCCCAATAATGATGGCAAGCAAATTCCAGCACAGTTGGGGTTCATGGTGTCAGTGGGAGACTTAGGCAATCTGATGGCCATACCCACACCCTGTTCCAGCAAGACACAGCTTCTGTACAACCCATCCCATAGACTCAATATACCTTCCAGGGACAGGAAGTGGCAGACACATCAGCTCAGAAAGTGGCCTCATCTCCAGTGACAGCATCACCCTTGGTTACCATCGGCTCCACTAAGTGGATTAGCATGAGAGTGGCCACGCTCATGATAGGTACCACAACTCTTCCTGAGATGAATGTCAACATGGCCACAACTCAGTATTTGTGCATGGCTCTAATACATGCACCAACACACCAATACAAATAGCTGAACTGGTCAGGGAAGTAAATGGTATGTGTGAAAACCTGTGGCAGTGCCTGGATCAGATGTGCACCATTATAGATAGGTGGAGTAGAGCTTCTGTATGCTTCAGGTATCCCATTGCACCATGGGAGGAGGAGGAGGGCATGGTGTCTGACTCATAGCACCCCCATCTCCATGCTACCATCCAGTGTTATGGAAACTATGGAGCATCGTGGACAAACACAGGGAAGAGATGTTTGTGAAGAGACCACCTGTTGCACATCCTGCCATTCATGCTCATGGAGCATTCAATTGTCTGCGTGTTCTGTGGATTGTACATGTAACCTTCCCAGGTGAGGTTGTCCCTATGAGTGGGGACATACACAGTCAGTGCATGCATCTCTTGTGGGTTCCCTGAATCTGTCCACCAGACCCCAACACAGTGTTGCATTCTCTGCTGCAGCTGTATACACACACACACACACACACACACACACACACACACACACACACACACACACACACACACACACACACACACACACACACACACACACACACACACACACACACACACACACACAAACTCACTCACAGGATTAATCCTCATCTCCAAACCCATACTAGCCATTGTTGACATTTGCCACTGTGACCATCCCCATCTGTGTTTATCAGAATTATTATGCTCTACGCTCAGTACTTTTTTACCGGGGTAGCTTATGTCAGATGCAGTGTGCCCAGTGTAGGCATGGTATATCAGAGCCTTGGTGTACTGCATCATGTTTCCTGCTCTGTGCTATACTTACTCTGGACCATAGTTAATTACCAGATGCTGTCTCTTAGCCAGTGCCACTGGGTACACTGCACCCACCTCTGTCTTAAATAGACATCCTCTGTAGCCAGTTCATCCATCGGCTCTTCACTAGGCATCTACTCTACTAATGACTCCGGGACTTCCTTCTACTGAATGTCTCTGCCCTGCTGTGACTATTGGTATAGCTCCATGTTACATAATTCCTCACACACCACAAAGACTTTTTACAGCATGTTTGAGGGTTATACTGCAGTGCACTCCCAGAGACATCTTGACAGTGAAAGTTGGCCTTTAGTAGTCCAAACACCTGATCAACAATAACTCAGGTATGTGATAGGACATTATATATGCATTCCTTATCATGGTCTGAGGAATTCTAACTGGTGTCATTACCCATGTATGGCTTTGCCAGTTAGATGACATTGTGGAAAATCACCCCACACAAACCACTGGCAAAAGTCACAAATGTGCCAGATGTGGGAGGCAAAGGCACTGCCTGGACAGTCTGTTAACACATTGTATATTAAACTCTCTGCATTGGAGACCACTTGGATGTTGATGGAGTGGAATGCTTTACAGTTAATATACTGTCGCCCCTGCTCCCCAGGTGGGGCCTTTATTGCAATGCAGATGCAGATGCAGTTAGCGGCTTCCAATATCTCAGGGAAACAGGCTATGTCGTAAAATGCCTGCACCATGTTGCATCTCTCCTCTATGTTGTGTGGGAATTACATATGCTCCTCTATTGAGGCACTGTGTAGTATCCTAGAGGCAGTTGCCTGGGATAAACCCAGTGTGTCCCCTGTTATTCACTGAAAGGTCCTCATGGTCAGAACTCTCAAAGCCACTCCTTTGTATCCACAGGGATGGATATCCCATAAAGCCTGGTAGCCTGCACATGGAAGCAATGTGTCTTGTCCAGCTCATCCATGATACCTCTGTCCATGCAGTAGTAGTATCATATGTCTCTGTCATGGACGGCATGGTATTCTAGGCATGTTGATATGACATGAAGGCACTGAGGGTGATAATACATGCCTCTGTGACTACCAGCAGTGAAAACAACCTCTTGCATGTACATATTCACTTAAGCAGTGGCCACTCCCTACCTGTTTTCTTGGTGTCTCTCCCGTAAACCCAAGATTTTACTGCTGTCAACAGCTCTGTTGGCAGCATCTGTCCTCCAGAAATATATACATTTCTGAATCACGCCATCATATTTTTTATCCCATTTGTAGCCACCATTTACTTCAGCTCATTTTAATAATATTACTTATTTTCTTGTCATCATACTGCCATTTGCATATTATGTAGGCCAATCTATGTATCAGCCTTCAACAATCACTTTCAGTGTGTGCCTAATGCCCCACCCCTACCCAGTTCATGGCCACTCTTCATTCAAAATCAGCTATCATAACATGAAAAATGCTTCTGAGTTCCAATGCATGAGTCTACAAAATGTAGGCACAGACACCCAAAAGGAACTGCAGATTTACTGACTCAAGACAGCATCCATAAATTACACAGAGTGCATAGCAATTGTGTACAATAAATTACATGCACAAAGATTGTTCAAGCCATACACAAGGTAAGAAACTGTGTAAAGTTAGTGTGGTAGCAGCAGAAATGCAAATGAGGCTACCATGACTTTGCAGGAGATAACATGGTTCATGTTACATTAGCAAAATTTAGTGGCATACAACTCTGGACAGTATTGCAATGATTCTTTAAAAGTGGATAACCTCCCATTAATAATTGCCACTGTGCTAGCTGCAGATGTTGCCCCAGCAGTGTAAATACCTGAGCACCAAATTGTACATTGTCACAGTGCCAATAGGTGCTTTAGGCTGTATATTTTCTGCACTGGTCTTACTAACCTGTAAATACAAGATTACTCTCATGCTGTTTGGCACAGCTCAAAAGATCAAACATGCCCGTGTCCCTATTATCATCAGTACTGCTTTTAACATTTTGCCTGCAACTACCATTAATAGATGCGCATAATGTGTTAGATCCTTCTGTCTCTTCCACTCTCTCTCTTTTACTCTTCATATAGAGGGTCAAGTTAACAAAGTACTAGGGCAACTTAAGCAGCCTGTTCAGTATCCAATCCTCACTCCAGAAGGAAGACACTGTAGCCATCAATGTTTTCATTCCTAGGATCAAATACAGACTTTTATAAACTCAGCTGCTAGTGCCACATTGTGATAAACCACCATGAAAATATCCAAAAATAAAATGCTACACTTTATCAACTTAGCTAATAGAGGACACCACTGCTCTACAATAAAGAATGGTAGATTGTTTACAGTTTCAGCAGGAAATGAGTGCTGCTTTACTTTAATACTGGACACTGCCCACCTTTAAAGACCAGACTGTTTATTAGGGATTGTAATTATACACTTAGAAATACAGACAGCAGTCAGCCAGATTTAATACATATTAAAACACCCTCTCAAAAATGCACCTTCCATTTGGAATAAACTGCCAAATATAAGACAACTAAACAAACTTACTGGTTTCAAACTACAGCTAAAAACATGATAAAATGGCATACCAGTAAAGGTTTCAGAAATGTGGGCTAGAAAACCAATAAAGTAAAAAAAGATATGTATTCCATATGCTTGGCTTAACACTGATTTAGCTCTTAATTATAGTCAATGAAATGTTTTTTGAAATCGAACTGTAAACTAATTTGCTCTGTCAGTGATGAATTGTATTTAACTGAAAATTCAAAATGATCTGTTCCTAAATGAAAATTCAGTACTGTGTTATATCCACAACTATGCTCCTGCTAATAGCAATACAAATATCAAACTAAGGTACAAAAATATCCTTGATTGCATATATGCCACTGTATAGAAATTTTCTGTCATTCGTGGATTATGTGTTGTCATATAAAGACATGGAGCTCTTATTATATATATGCCTCTGTAAAGAATTTTTTTTGTCATTTGTTGTATTTGTACTGTTATGTTATGGAGCTTTTCTCCCCGGGCCTCTGCTGTAAATGGACCTTGTTCCAGTTGGACTTTCCCGGTAAACAAATGTAAAATAAAAAATAAAAAATAAAAAATAAAAAAAATGCCTATGTAAGAAGCTCTATGCCCTGTTATATGTTTAATTTTATTGCCTGGCCTCTCTGGCCTAGGCCATGACTAAAAAAGGTCCTTGGACCAGTTCACCTACCTGGTTAACAAATGTTAAATAAGTAAATACATTAATAAATAAATAGGGAAGAATACATACAAGGGTCTTCACTGGTGATTAGGGGGATGAGCTATGCTGAGTGTACCAGCCTATGGCAGAAAGCAGAGGTAAGTCAATACCCTGTAAAGAAGGGGTCTATATTAGATGAGTGGCCGTTCCGATGTTCGACTCATAGATGGTCGACATCATATGATCGAAAGTTGGAAAGGTCAAAGATGAAAGTGCATTCTCGGAGTTGGTATATTTAAGTGGAGGGGTGTAGGGATGCAGGGGGGCTTGCCCTCTGCTCAGAATGGTATGGTAAGTTTTTTTTTTTAATTTTATTATATAGTCGATGTTTTGAACTTCGCTCATATGAGTTTGCTCATGTGAGGTTCGAAGTTTTGAAACTTTGACTATATAATATAGACCCTAAAGAAGAATTATTACTTCTCTAACCATTCTGGCAACAGGTACCTTGATCCACAGGTGACACAAGGTTTATGTTCCAGTCATCAGCCAAATACATCTTGGAATAGTTTCTGGATTGCTTGCTGGCACATGCACATGATGCACAGACTGAGATAACCCCCATAATGCAAGGTTCAAACGCAGTCGGTTGCCTCCCAAGCATTATTGGTGTTGCAGATGGCATGCATGTAGCAATGCATACAGATGATGTGGCTACATACCTCAACAGGAATGGCTACTACTAGATAAACTGCCCAGCAGTATGTGATCATATAAGCCACATTCTGAATGTGTCTGCTTGCAGCTTAGAGGAACATCCATGATGCCAATGCCTGACAGTCCTAGGTCATATAATGTGCATGTAAGTCACGGGACATCCCCATGGACATCTGTTATGTGTACTGGATACTTGACTGAGCCATTTTAGTATATGCCTACAGTTGTACCCAATCTTGGAGCCATAACATCACAGAATATGTCATTACCCATCTGAAAGTGTATTCTGATGCAGGGATGATTCCAGCTGCACACTCCAATACACATCTTGAAGACCTACCTTATATTTACAGCCTGATGCATCTTACACAATATGGTGTATGCATACACGGCATCCTGGCCAGGCTAGAACAGTAATATGGATGAACAAGAGGAATCCCACCATCACCATTCACTCTTCAAGAGACCAATCACACACAGCACCTATGGGTGCAGCAGACTTGGTTTGCTATAATTATCCAGGTTTGCAGATAAATGTAAGGTGAAACATCTACAATGAAAGAAACTATATTACTAGCAGTATAGACTATAGCTATTCAGATATAATTAAGTGCAGTGCTGTGTTGAACCATGAGCAAGGAATCAGTGCACAGCTGTTGTCATTTTCCAGACTAATAGCACAGGTCATCATAGGCACACATAGATAATAATCTCACTTCATACCACTGGCTTGGCCACCACTGGCTGCCAAGCTCTGGTCTGCACCGGAAGTAGTAGGGTGTTACTGCACTACAGTTGCCCTGCCACATTCACATTGTGATAGAATTCCTGACTATGCTGCCAGGGCACTTAATCCTCACTTCCCACCCACTGTCTAACACAGTAGTGTGTATAACAATGTATCTTGACAGGAGGGAAGAGGGTGTACCCCCACTTGGTGTTCCTAACTATGTATGTGTTGTAGATGCTGCTATATGTGGCAGGGACACTGCAGACACACCAGCTGCAGTAGAGATTGTGAATTTGAGTGTGCTGTTGATATGCACTATTTGACAGCACCATGTATTTATTAGCTGGTTTGTAGTATGATACAGCTTACTAATGCCAGTGGCTCAACATTTCTATTTTCCGTAGTGGTGGTGTGATAGTAAAGATCATCACACATCTGCTTTTACCACATGGGGCACTGTGGAAATTGTGAGCCACTGTGCATTCCAGACACTGCAGTGCCCTAGCAGTGTGAGTCTGCATGCAGGCTGAGATGCATGAGCTCATTTGCCAGTCCATAGCCTCACCAGTGGCAACAACCCTAATCTCAGCATGTACAACACTAGGATATCATCCCACCCTTAGGGCACTGCATTATGTTCAAGTGTAGCTTATTATGGTGCACTTTTAGCATCCATATGTCTGTCACTGTGAGGCATGGAAGCATTGACACTAAGTGGTTGTTCAAGTTTCATGAAGGTACCCCCGCTCCAGTGTACATCCAAATAGTTTCCCTAGCAGATGCAGTCTCCTTATTCCTTGTTGATGGTGAATGGGCAGCTACGGAGGCAGACTGTGAAAAGTCCTCTGCAGGATGCCCTTTTGCCCATTCCTTATGCCTTTTAGTAGATGCATCATTAATACCAGCACTGGTACTGGGCCAGTTACTGCTGGTCAGGGTACATGAATCAGACACCTCCTGTGCCATCAACATGCTGTCCTAGAGTGTACAGCACTGTCACATGCACACCTGCTGGTGCCCAGCCTTCTCAGATGTAAGTTGAACAAGGAGAAGAACAAGCAGTAGTAACAACGCCTGTAACAAAGTACATCTTAGTTACCTAGTCACAATAACGCAATCAAAAATACAGAGACATAAATGCAGAGACATAAAATACAGATACATAAATACAGAGACATAAATACAGATACATAAATACAGAGACATAAAATACAGATACATAAATTCAGAGACATAAATACAGATACATAAATACAGATACACAGAGACATAAATACAGATACATAAATACAGAGACATAAATACAGACATAACTACAGATACATAAATACAGAGACATAAATACAGAGACATAAAATACAGATACATAAATACAGATGTATGCAACTTGCTGTGCAAATGCACTAGACACTACAGGAATACAGCTGAGGATAAAGCTAGGTTTACGGAATCCAGTGAAAAAGCAAAGTATCATTCCAAAGCCATCAGAATTTTACACATATGCCACTACCAGCCTCACTTTTAAAAGCACATTTAGTGACCAACAATTGTACTATAGCAACACATACTCTTTACAGATATCATAAGCCTGGCATGTAATATATATAATGTGCCATACAGACTATAATAGTGTTGTATGTCATGTAAGATGTGCAACATCCATCTGTCTGTCTGTCTATTGATCTGTGAATAATCAATCTATGTATATTTGTATGTATGTATTTATCTATCTATAGCTTGTGATACATAGGCCTGTATTGGTTTCAGCACCCTGAAAATTATTACAATAATTGATTTATCATAGTGCATAATAATGACCTACCTCCATCCCGAAGAGGTCTCACATGCAACCCAGATGAGATATTTGAGATGAAGCCTTCCTGTACGAGTGTCAACAGTACGTTTGCATTACTGGATTGCAACTTTCTTGGGGTGAGTTCTTCCTTGAGAAAGGATGACTTTTAGGTCCATAGCTCTCTTTTTGACCCTATACTTTGTTGACTTTTCTGCAGCAATCCAGACTAATCTGGCTGTGCAACATACACTCCCTTGAATTCAGAAAGGGAAAAAAGGGATACCGCTTGTGTTACACCCTACCATGGACAGCCAGTTCCTCAAGGTAACCCTTTCTGATTCAGAGTGATTTTCTGTAAGTAGGAGCATCATCATGGAGGACTGTCTAGCTGGATATGGTAAAAGATAGAGCAATCCAGGGAATGTGAATTATTGATGTGTCTTACCTAAGATACACCTGTGGCCACTGATGTTCATTTCTGTGCAATTTGGAGAATTGTTCAGCTGTGTATATTACAACAGCCAGCTTTGAAATTTAACTCTACCAAAAGGCTGCAGTCACCCATTGACTGTTATGGAAGAAGTAATAGTGGAGGAAAGTGCAACAAAGTTCAATAGAGATGAAGGGGTGGGGGGTTGTGTGTGCATGTCTGCAGAGATACAAATGGGAGTAGGATGACTCTGTGTGTGTGTGTGTGTGTGTGTGTGTGTGTGTGTGTGTGTGTGTGTGTGTGTGTGTGTGTGTGTGTGTGTGTGTGTGTGTGTGTGTGTGTGTGTGTGTATTGTGTGTGTGTGTGTGTGTGTGTGTGTGTGTGTGTGTGTGTGTGTGTGTGTGTGTGTGTGTGTGTGTGTGTGTGTGAATGCCTGAATGGGTGTATATGCTTGTGAGGGAATGCTAGCCATATCTTTCAATGCTCTTGCTTAAGAATTCCAGTCAAAAGCCAAACATAATTGGGGATAAATGGCCATGATCAGGGACATTTTTTAATATTACTCTAGTTCACTTAAAAAATTAATAGAAAACAGGTTTTGCATAAACATGTATTTCTTATACAACAGGAAGTATGAAGCTCTAATGTCTGCCAGTACTGACTGACTATAATTCTTCATGATTTACCTGAAAGTCTAAACTTGTACAAGGGAATGAGAATACATATCAGGCAACATCAAGGATGTTCTGCAAACATCTGGACAGTTGTAAGATATGGTGCCTGCATCTGTGTAATACATTGGCTACTAGAAGACACAAACTCTGCAATCTGCTTTAAGTTTGAGTGGTAAAAATGTATTTTTTTGAAACATGCAATTTAGCCAATAATGAGGACTTCCTCGTGGCTGAAGCTGTCTCAACAGTGTTTTTCCATAATCTCATAAAGTGATCTACTGTGGTAAGCACTTTACATGACCATGGATGTCTCTTTCTGAATCCCATCTTCTGCTACAATCTGCCTTTATCTCAGCCAAGCAGCTCTGTATTCTCCTCTTGGTTACTACCACAGCCCATCAGAAAGTCCTCAACCCTTTGGATGGTCTGGAAGAGTACATGGTTTCTTTTATGTTCATAGATAAGTACTAAGCTAGCTACCCTTGAGGACCATTTTAAGCCTAGCCTATTTCCCTTTTTGTGGTCAAAATAACTTACCCCATTTGGCTATAGATTCATTTTACCCATCCCAAAGTCAAATATATATATTACCCCTAATGAGGGGACCCATGCATAGGATAATGTATTTAAGGACTGTCTATGTCTATTAGTAGTACAGGTAGTAGTCCTGGGGTGAATATTCTGTTTCCCATCCATAGTTCTAAGTTGTGCTTGAATATAGACAGGGATGAACTTTGTTTTATGTGGATGGAGAGTCTGTTCCATAGCAGCGGTATCCTCTGCAAGATATCCCTGACTATCCAAACTATTCTGTTGATGCTACAGAAAAGTTAGATCCCGATACTGAGTATTTCTGATTCTTGACTTGCTGATGTACAGTAAATCCATCAGTAATGGGTTGGAGGATACCTTGTATGCCAGACACAGGTCACCTCTTAGCAGACTGTAGGATATCGAGTATTGTGACAGGGCTTTCAGTTGGTCCATGTAGGACATGATGTTTAGGCCTTGTGTCCTTTTGTAAGGTATCTCTTTGGGCGTTCCAGTTATTTCATGTGTTTGAATAGATACACATCAAAGGGGTTGTTATATTCAATGACTGGCCTAATGAAAGCTGAGTAACAGGGGTCAATGACATCCTTAGATCTAGACATAATCCTTTTGTTTATAAGTTATGCAATACAGAAGGACTTTCTTACAACAATGGACCCATGTTGTTCAAAAGCTAGGTCACTATCCACATAAGTTTCCAAATCTTGAACCACTGTGTCAACTCTTAGGGGCATATTGTCAATGTGGTAGTTCCCTGGGGTAGATGATTTCCAAAAGGATACAATAATGCATTTTTTGGCATGATTGTCCATGATTTTGGCACCAGTTATTTATTTAAGACAAACCTTCCTGCAGGATGGCTAAGCCATTTTGGGTTTCAATGACTGCTCCTAGCTTGTAGACATCTGCAAATTTAGTCAGCCAAAGCCCTATGGTATTGGCTTTTACTTCAGAAAAGTAGATGCCAAACAAGAGATGTCAAAGCACAGAACCCTGGGGGACTTCATTGATGACTGCTGCTGCTATTGGTAGTGCTGCTGCGTTCTTGTTGGTTGGAATTCATTTTATGCTTTCTATGTGCCACTAAAAACATACATATAGAAAAAACTATGTCAGATATATGCATAATTTAATTACAAGTGCACTGATGATGACATAGTGGGCAGTACTATATGACCTTTATTGCATCTCAGATTATAATGTAACCCATATAGTTCTACTACAGTACTGAGTGGCACATTTATTCTGTGCTGATCAGTGATAGACAAACATACAATACAAAGGAAAATATTTTCTCATTTGTATAATGGTGCACAAACATGCAGGATCCTATGCAGTGCCTACTGAGATTGAAGCAGGTACTACAGTTATAGTTATACTAAAAGCACAAACAGCTCTGCAGTGGTAATATGATTTACAAAGATGCCTTGGGGGCATACGTTAATGTGTTGCACAGTACTGCAATGCTAAATGACAGTTATGTAGACCAATGAACATCCCATTTGTACACATGCCCACGTGTCTGATAATGTCACAATTTATACAGATGCATACATGTCTGATAATCTCATCATCTTTCGAAGTTTTCTTTTAAAAAAGCAGTATTTTTATAGTTTTTCTGAGCTATTGTTAACTTGTTTTCTTATTAGTTAGGAGAGTGTAAGGTGATAGGTTAGTTCTAACCAGGTTGATATGTTTCAAGGTTGTGCAAAGATGTGATATGCATGTATTTATATGCATTTATGTCAGTAGAATTGTATTTACTGTGCAGAGCTGTTTGTGCTTTCAATAGAGCAATAACTGTAGTACCTGCTTCATTCTCAGTAAACAATGCATCGGATCATACATAATTGTGCAGCATTATACAAATGAGATTTGCATACTCCAAGGCATGCATACATTGAGTAAGTCCTCCCAGATTTTATGAATCATTCAATCATGTCATCGGTTTCCTATGGACAATGCAAATGTTAACCATGCAATATTACACAACAGAAATAGTAAATGAAAAAACATTATAATGTGGCATAAACTGGCTGCCCTCTCAAAAAATGTAGACAACACACACTGAAGCGGTAATATACTGCACGTAGATGCCTGGGGGGGGGCATACCTTAATGTGTTGCACAGTGTTATAATGCTAATGAAGACCAATAAGCATCCCTTTTATACACATACCCACATGTCTGACAATCTCATCACCTTTCAAATTATTATTTAATAAACCAGTGTTTTTCATGGTTCTCCAGAGCCCTTTTTTAACTTGTTTTCTTATTAGCTTGGAGAAAGTAAGGTGATGGGTCATTTCAGCATGTTTTATTCATTGTGATGACAAGGTTTAGATCTCTGGAGTGTGTGGCTCTGAAGGATTGGGATTTCTTTAAGTGGAGCATGTTCAACAGCTCAGGGTTTGACATGGCCTTGTATGTTAAGTAGAGATCACCCCTGAGTAGACGATATGCCATAGACTATAGCTGGAGTTTTTTTATATGGTCAGTGTAGGGCATCTGCTTTAGGCCTGTGATTCTTTTAGTGAGGTATTTCTGTGGCCTTTCCAGCTGTTGCAGATGTCTTGTGAGGTACATACCAAACGGGGTGTTGTACTCCATAATGGGTCTAATGAGGGATGAGTACAGTGGGACAATGACCCCTTTTTTCTTGATGAAAAGCTCTTAGTGATGAGGTGTGCCACATAGAAGGATTTCCTGACTGTTGTGGCAATGTGACATTTATCAAAGGTGAGACCACTGCCCACCTGTGTCCCTAAGTCTCTCATCACACTTTCGGTGTTTAGTGTACTGCCACCTATGTAGTAATTCATGGGTACATGTTTTTTCCCAAAGGGGATAACTATATATTTCTTGGCATTAAGCTTGAGCCCATGGCACTAGCACCAAGCATCTGTTTCTGTAAGGCCCTTTAGAATATCCACATACTTTGGGGATTCAATAATGGCTCTCAGTTTGCAGTCATCTGCGAACTTTGTTAGCCAGAGTCCCTTAGTGTTGGCCTGTACTTCCGAGAAGTAGATGCCAAACAAGAGTGGTCACATGACTGAACCCTGAGGTACTCCACTTGTCACCTGTCTGGAGCTGGATTTGGAGTCGGCTACTTTTACAGTCTGGGTTCTGTCAGTAAGCCAGTTGGCAACCCATCGAGTGACATAGGGATTTATGCCCAGCTTAGTAAGTTTATCTATGATTCCAGAGTGGGGGATGGTGTCAAAGGCCTTGGCGAGGTCCAGATAGGCTGTGTGGACCGCCTTACCCTCATCCACTGCTCTGGAGACTGATTCAAAGAAGTCAGTCAGGTTCAGGAGCAAGATCGGCTCTTCACGAACCCAAACTGGGTGGGGTCCAGTGTTTGAAGGTTGCCAATGTCCTTGTTTATAAGTTCCATGATAATGCATTCTATGCCCTTGCAGATCAGGCTCATCAGACTGTTGGGATGGTAGTTCTCGAGATCCAAGGCAGATCCCCCCTTGTGGAGTGGGATAACTGTAGCTGTGCACCACTCAGTGGTCATGAAGCCTGAGGTGAGGCTATGATTAAACGTGACACTTAGGTGAGGTGCCAGTTCATTTTGTAGTTCGTGTAGTACACAGCCCGGGATGTCATCTGGTCCCATGGATGCTGTATTCTTAGCTTTGGAGAGTGCGATTTCTACCTGTGTGGCCATGATTACTGGAATTTGGCAATCTTTTGGTATTGAGATGGGCCCTTTAGGGGGTGAGAGGGGGTAAAGTTTGCACTAAATCGATCTGCCAGGATATTGGCAATATCCTTGGGATCAGTATATTTAATGCCATTCTGTTGTAGCTCAGAGCATATCTGAGCATTGCCATTTAGATTCTTGACATAGTTATAGAATGCCTTGTGGTTGTCTTTGGAATTTCTGGCAATTTTATTTTCGTAACTAGCTTTGGAGGATTTTATGAGGGATCTCAGTTTCTTACTGAGGCTGGTAAGGGAGTTTTTTGCATCCTGGGATTTTCCTCTTTTCTGCAAACGTTTCTTTCTTCTGTTGCATAGTTTGTTTATGGCAGGGGACCACCAGATTGTTTCCTTTTTTTTGGAGGAGAGCGTCTTGGTTTTATTTGGGATGGCACAATTCATGCACGAGTGGATGTGCTCACACAGTGCCTTAGTGTAGGATTCAGCAGTCGAACTTTCAACTCCCATCTGCATGGGTGTCATGAAGTTTGTCACTTCTGACTTGAGTAGCATGAAGTTGGTTTTGGAGAGGTTTTTTATAGAGGTTTCCTTACTGGGGGGTGGGGGTGGGGGTGGGATGTGGATGTCAAGGGTGATTTTCTTATGGTCAGACCTGACCAATGAGTGGGTGACCACTGGTGTGGAGCATCTATCTCCCATGTTGGTAATGACCAGGTCTAGGATATTGGAGCCCCTGGTGGTCATATCATTATTTATATCTGTGGTACACAGATGATGCAGGGTGACCACACTAGTCGTCCCATCATAGGCTGCCACATTCTCTTCTACTTGGATAAAAGTAAACATGCATCCTTGACACATATGCAGACATTGAGGAATAGCTTTTATGTGATTATGCTAGGCCTAACTGTATTTTGAGCAAATGGCATACTGCACCAGATCAGTTGCACACCTAAAAACAAGTGGGTATGCAGGCTTATATCATATGGTTGAACATTTATTTCTAAAAGAACTGTCTTTCCTTTTTAAAGATACAGTTTTCTACATCACTTAATGCTAAATCGACAAATGCAGAGAGTTTCCCAAGGGCATTACAAACAGTGATGTTAATGCCCTTCAAATGTGCAATGCCAGCACATGATATTTCTTGCCAGGTGTTCTACTGGATTATTGCAGAGAAAGTCAAGGAGAACAGATCATGGTAGTTCAGGCACATGTGCAGAATAGCAGAAGACATTCTGTTGAAGAAGATTTGGGAGAGACAGGAAGAAGGCAAGAGGAAACAAGGGCATCCGGCAAAGAGGTGGATGGATTTTCTGAGAGAAGAATTGTGACAGTCAGGTATGACTATCCCAAGTAGAAAATTGGGATATAGGAGTTGATAATAATGTATGATTTCTAATATTATTTATTATTTATTTATTTATTCCAGTTTGATGACCAGGGAGGTCCGCTGGGCTCGAGGAGCCCGTTTTCAGTGAAGGTCCGGGGAGAAAAGCTCCAACAATACATAGTTACATGAATAATTACTAAGAAACTTTGCATTACTGACAAATAAACAGCTAGCATTCATAAAGAAACAAACAATTACAATTTTGTTTAGGTGTAAAAGACAGGCAAATGGCCTTGAGGCTAGATTTTACAGTATAGTTATATATACATAATACAAATGAGCAAGGTTAGCTAGGTGAGAGGTTAGCCAGGAGTAAAAGTGGAGGAGACCTTGAGGGGTAAAGGGTGAAGAGTACAGTTGCATTTCCTGTTTGAGTAAAGGTGAGAATGAAGAAGAGTTGTAAAGTTTTTGAGGTTATTGCAGGTCCTAAGAGTGGAGGCAAGAGCATTACTTTTTTGGCTAAGGTGAAGGAAAGTAGAAGGTGACCAGCTGGGCGCTTGGGTTTGTGGATGGTGATTAAGTTTTGGTGGGTAGATCTAAGTGTGCTATGGGGAGTATATGGTTGTAGGATATTGGATAGTGCAGGGCACTTGGTAGGTTGGAATAGTAGTCTATAGGCAGTCGTGATTTGGAGAAAGTCAAATTGGTTATGGAGTTCAAGCCAGTTTAATGAGTGAAGGGAGGAACAGTGATGAGAGGAAGGGCTTTAGTAGCAAATCTGGAGATTTTATTCTAACATATTTCTAGTTTGGGGGATAGTGAGGAGAATAAATTAGTAAGCAGAGGGGCGCCATACAGTAGAGAGGGAAGGAGATAAGTAGAGGCGAGAGTTAGTCTGGTAGCAGGAGAGAGGAAGTGGCTGTGGCTATAAAGTAGGACGAGTTTTATGTGGGTTTTCTTTATGTTCAGTTGGATGTGAGTATTAAATTTTAGGTGTTCATCAATGGTTACACCAAGAAGTTTGGCGGAGGGAACGACCTCTAAAATGGAGTTGTTATGGCTGATTATTTGGAATGAATTTTTATCAATAGGGGAGGACTTAGAAGGAGAGAATAAAAGGATTTTAGTTTTGTTAGCATTTAATAAGAGGTGATTTTGGAGCATCCAGTATTCGGTAGTTGAGAAGGCTGTTTGTGTCAGTAGTTGGAGATCTGTTAAGTTGGAGGCGCAGCAGATCAAAGTAGAATTGTCAGCATATTGAACAATTTTCGTATTGGGTATGGCCTTGTAAAAGTCGTTAATAAAGATGCTAAATAGAATTGGGCCAAGTATGGATCCTTGGGGTACTCCAGTGGGGGTAGGACAGAAGGTGGAGGTGCCCTGGCCCCATTTGACAGCCTGGGACCAGTCAGAAAGATAGCTGGAGATCCAGGAGAGAGTTTTGTGGGAGAGATTGAGATTAGACAGATGATTTAGAAGGTGGGTGTGGGAGATGGTATCAAAAGCTTTAGATAAGTCCAGCAGAACTGAGGATATTAAATTACGGGAGTCACAGGCTAAATTGACAGTATGTAAGAAGGAGAGAAGGGCGGTGTTGGTACTATGTCCTGGGCAGAAGCTGTGTTGGGTAGGAGAGAGTAGCTGGTGTTTGGTAAGGAATGGCAAGAGCTGAAGGTGGCTGCATTTTTCTAGGAGTTTAGAGAGAGGGGAAAGGATGGCTATGGGATGGAAATTAGATACATTACAGTTTTTGCCACCCTTGTGAAGTGGAAGAATATATGCAGAGCACCATAGTTTGGATACATAGGATTCAAGTAGGGATCTATTGATCAGGATGCTAATAGGGAGAACAATACCATCAGAGGCTATTTTTAAGAAGGAGGAGGGAATGTTGTCGGGGGCATTGGAGCAAGGCCTTAGTTTAGAGAGTAGTTTCTTTATTTGGTAGGTGGAGATGGGTTTGAGTTCGAAAGTAGGGGGGGAGGGAGAGGATGTTTGGTTGGGGTGGGGTTGAGGGTTGTTGTTGGTAAAGGTCTTGGTTAGCTCAGCAATAGAAGTGGTGAAGAAGGTGTTGAATAGTGAGGCAATTTCAAGGTCAGATTTGCTGGTGTCAGGGCAGGGATTGTTTTTAGTACCTGGCCTAAGGAGAGAGTTGATAGAGTTCCAAATTTTTTGTGGGGGGGGGGGTCCATGATTTGTTTGCATTTTGTTGTAGTAGGACGTTTTATCTTTGATGACTTGTTCTTTGGCAAAGTTTCCTAGTTGTTTGTATTTAAGCAAGATGTCTGGTTGTTTAGTTTGCAGGTATGTTTTCCAGGTTTTATCTCTTTGTAGCATAATCTCTTTGGTGTCTTTGGTAAGCCACGGGGTGGTCTTAGTTTTTACTCTTTTTGTTCTTACTGGAGCTAGTGAGTTAAGGACATTTAAGAAAGTTGAATTGAAAAAGTCAACGGCTGAGTCTAATAGAAGAGTTTTCAGGGGGTTCCAATTGGTATTCCTGAATGAATCAGAGAAAGTAGTAGGGTTAAAGTTAGAGAGGTTCCGAGTATGGATAAACTGGTGGGAGTGTGGGGAGGTGAGGGAAGCATGATGGGAGAAGGCAGAGAGGTGGTCTCCTAATAGGTCTGGTATGACACCAGATTGTATCACTTTATTGGGATGAGATACTAGGATCCAGTCTAGTATGGAGCCTGGGGGGTTGGTTTTGTTGGGTCTAGTGATGGTGTTAGTAAGTTGAGTGTAGTTAAATAGATTGATTGGCATGGTGGGGTTAGGGTTGTTGATTTTGTTCCAGTCTATATTTACATCACCCGATATGTAGGTTTCCAGTTTAATATTTGAGGAGGCCCAGGACAGGATGTCTTCCAGGGTGTTGGTGTTGTTACCTGGAGGAATATAGAGGGAAATTAAACAGATGCTTTTATGATTGTTAATTTTTAGAAGGCCTGCTACAAGTTCAGCATTATTGAAAGAAGGGATGGGATTAGGATATGGAGTAAAGGACAGCTGGTTGGAGTAGACTAGTGCAACACCGCCACCTTGAGTACTTAGGCGGTCAGATCAAAGTGATTGAAATCCAGGGGAAGGAATTCAGTGTCACTTATGTGAGGTTTTAGCCAGGTTTCAGAGATGGCTACAATGTTAGGTGAGTTGTGAGTGAGCCAGGCATGAAAGTGGGTTATTTTATTTTTTAGGCTTTGGGCATTGATGGTGAGGAATTTGAGGTATTTATTGGTGGAATTATTGTGGGAGCTAGTGTGGTTAGTAGGAGGGAAGTTTGGTCCTGGGTTAGGGTGAATGTCACCGGCTAAGCAGAGGTAAGTGAGATGAGGAATAAGTTGTTTTGGTTTGTACTTAGAAGTGTCTGGTAATGAAAAGGTCTGGGTTTGTAGTATTTAGTCATGATTGGGAGAAGTTTTACTTTGAAGAGGAGGGAAGGGTGGGAGGGAACTAAAGAGGCTGAGATGTTGTGGAAGTGTGTTGTATGGGGGAGGTGGGGAGGCAGAGGTGGAGGGTGTAGATGGAAGTGAGTGTAGGAGGTGGCATGGTATAGAGGAAGTAGAAGAAAGATGAGGAAGGAAGGAAGTGGAAATAAAGGTTTTAGGAGTAGGAGAGTGCATGATAGGTGGGGCCTGTTGGATGTAATAGAGAGGAGGTTAAGGGACTTAGAAGGGTAGTGGTGAAGTAGTGAGAGGCAGGTGGGGTGGAAGGAAAGTGTTGAAGTCAACAGTCAGGAAATTCAGGAAATCTCAAGGCAGGATACACCAGGGGATGATATACACACAGCAGGACAAAATTTGGTTCTTTTGAGTGTTAGTACAGATTCTGCTCAAGGGACCAGTACAGCACTGGGAAAGTAAGCGTTCGCTTTAGATGGATGTCAACAGTCAGGAAATTCAGGATTCAGATATTGGTACAGTTGTTTCATGACACTCAAAAGTTGTACATATCTTACATGAATAATACCATTAAAAACTGCTTATCCAAATTCAGTCAATAGACAACAACAATTCACAGACAAAAAAATGAAATGCCATTAATATTCTAGTCCCAAACTCAGACCAGTCTTTTCAGTTCGTCATCTTAGTATCTTCAGCCAATGAATTCAAATTTGGTTCATCCAACAGGTGACCTTTTTGATGAAGCTATTATGTATCCCTATAAGCAAAATTCAAAAACTGTTTCCAGCAACCACGTTTTCAAAAGACTAAATTAGATCTTACAAATGCATAATGTTGAGTATAAACCCAACACATATAGTCAGTTCCTAAATAAAAATCACAAGCTCTAAAGTTGTTTGTAAGGTTCGGTAATGTTATAAACCGCAATTCTTTTTCCATTGTAACCAACTGATATTTTATGATGAAATTTATAGCTGAAACACGCCATACATACTCATGCTAAAGAACTCCCATACAAATGACATGTTAGGAAAATTTCTTGTAATATTGATAATAACGAGACCAACATGTGTGTCCATAGGCCTAACAAACACAACCCTTTGGTCTTCTTAACTACTCAAACGGCCTTTATTTTATTCACTGGTCATCCACTTGTTATCAAAAACAAGTATGTGATATCAATAGATGAAATTTAACCACTATCTAGTACCAAACTGACAGTACTTACAAATTTTTAATGTCCTGTATCAAAAAACAGCCCCAGACATTAGGTGAGCTTATTGCAAGTCATCACAGCGTACAAAAAACATGTTTAGAAAACTTCTTATAGTGCTGACAACAATGGTGCTTCTCTAGGCCCAACAAAGATGACCCTTCGGTCCACTTGACTATCCTGCTACACAGGCCCTTAATATATTCACCGGTCATCCACTGTTTGCCAAAAACAAGTATGTGATGTCAATAAATAAAGTTTGACCAGTATCTCGTACCAAACTGAAAGTAGTTACATAAGTTTAATGTCCCCTACCAAAACACAGTCCTGGACATTTAGTAAGCTTGCTCCAAGTTGTCACAGCAATAAAGTCCTCTGATGAAGGACAAATGCAATGGATACATGGTCACAGTGGTTTAACAATGAAAAAACCCGTCTGTTTGATGATCCAACATCAGTGAAATCAAACCGTTGTTTGCAAATCACACATCCGCCCATAAACGACCCTTCGGCCCTACTCTCTGCTTGAGTGCAATCATATCCTAATAATATAGAGTAAATAAAAAGCCAGTGTACTGCAGGTGGAAAACTTTGTCTTGCTGTCGTCAAATTACTAGACTCTATTGACAGAGACTATAAATCTTGAAATGCCGCAAAGCATGAGGAAGGAGATACTACAATGGATCTCCAAAACTAAAGCTACCAGCTGTGGGTCTACTTTTAAATCATAAAATGTTACTAGATCAAACCTCATAAGATCAAGACATAAATACTGAATGCTCAGAATCCTGAAAGTTTAAATGAGCAAACTTCACATTTTGAACCTGCTATATGCTGAATAGGCAGCTTCTGCTTTATGGGACATGAACATAACAGGAAACTCAATCCTGTACTATCGATCAAAGGATAGAGTACATGTAACCTCATTATCTGCAGATGGCTTGATGCACTATGTAGAATGCCCCATCTGCAATCCATATGCCAGATACTTGTTTTCATTTTTGGTAAGGACAGTCTTATTGTCTAGACACTGAAAGATGAAAGTACCAAGCTCAAGTACTTACAGCCTTGATAGTTCGCTCATCGCGCTTGCTGCCATACTTTTTTGATTGCTTATCTCAGACAGTTGTGTACACAACTCTTTTTCTGATGGTAGAATAACCAGTAGAATAACTAGCAAGTGTGATGATGGTACCATTATTGAGCCTGACACCAGTACTAAACTACTAGGGGTCACCATTGACGATAAGCTTAGATTTAACCTGCACATCAGCCAGACAATTAAGACCGTAAATAAGAAACTTGGATCCTTGTATAGAATTAAGAACTTTCTAACCCCCAACGCTAAACTAACCATTGCACGTACACATCTCCTCTCCACGCTAATGTATGCCTCTCCTGTATTTTATTCTCTTCACAAATCCGACATCAATAAACTCTCTGTGACCTATAATCATATTGCCAGATTTATAACTGGACTTCCTTATAGAACACATCATTGCCTTAACCTAAAAACACTTGGCTGGTTAGAATTACCCAATCTCCTCAAACTGAACCAACTCACTGAAGCATTTAAAATCATTAAGGAACCTGATAAAACCTCCCTCACTCAATAACCTATTGACCCCCTACTCTAACCTAAGCAGTCTTCGTTCCTCTAACAAACATTTGATACAAACCATCAAATCTTATAACAGGGGAGGTGATGCTCTCTTCGCCAACTCTATAGGTAAGATTTGGAACTCCCTCCCTAACAACCTTAGACTTTCCACCTCCCCTTCTCAATTCAAAAAAAATCTAACTCAATTCTTTAAGGCGCAATGGCTATGTTCATGCGTAAAATCTGATTAGTTTCTTCCTGAGCGACCACTTATCCTACCTCACTAGTACTAATCTGGGCCTCCTGTTGCCTTGTATCCAATCATTACTTAGCTGACCATTAATCCACCTGGTTCTGCTGCAGTATTCTTTGTTCCTTCACCCATCCTTGATATGTTACAATGGCTGTGATGTTGTACCAGAGTGTATTAAAATCTATTGCTGCTTTACTGTATCTTAGTATAACTGTGTAGACCCTTATTTGCCTAGTTGTTAATCATATCTTATCCAACGAAAACTAAATAATGTGAATTAACAGCTGTCTCTACATCTCTTCCATAGATCTGTAAACCTACTTGTATATTGTTTTGTCTGTGGAACTTTTTTGTCTCTGCATCTGTCTCTCCACTCTCAAATATGTATTTTGTAAACCTATGTGTATATTGTTATTGCTGTGGAGCTTTTCTCCCCGGGCCTCCGCTGAAAAAGGACATGTATCCAGTCGGACTATCCCGGTCAACAAATGTAAAATAAATAAATAAAAATAAAAATTGACTCCATTATGATGTTCCTGCCATACATCCTGATATTACTGCAACATTTTTGGGGAGGTAGGAACAATAATAGACAAGTGATAACTTGGATGATGAGATGCCTGGCCATACACAACTTAAAGTAGACATATTTAAAAGTGCTTGGCACCCTTGTCAAGCACTTAATATTTATCAATGACCTCAACCTAGCTATTCCTTTAACTAACTGTATACAATACGCAGATAATTCGACAATAATCTGCTCAGCTAAATCTCAATCCCAACTACAGACTCTAACTCAGACAATATTCAATAAAACAGAAAATTGGTTTCTACAACACTGCCTCCTCTTGAACCCCCCCAAAAAACAAACTCCTCCTCTTCACTCCTAACCGTAAAATCACTCCCAATGAACTTTTCAGTCTCATCCAATAATGGTACACTCATATCCCCCGATCCAACAACTAAACGTCTAGGGGTAACCATTGATAACAACCTGAACTTTGAAACCCATATCAACAATATCATAAAAATTGTCAACAGGAAACTAAGCTCCCTCTATAGGATAAAACCCTTTCTCTCCCCAGCAGCCAGAGCTACTATTGCCTATTCTCACCTTATCTCCACACTTCTTTATGCTTCTTCCATATATACTAACTTATCAAAAAATAACCTTAACAAGCTAGCCAACGCTTACAATAGCATTGCCAGATTTGCTACTGCTTCCTCCTTTAGGACCCATCACTGCCATAATCTGAAACAATTAGGCTGGTTAGAGCTTCTGAATCAGATTCACTTTAAACAACTCACCATTGCTCACAAAACCCTTTTCCAACCTACCAATACCCCAATAATTGCTAGTCTCATTACCCACTATAAGAACCTTTCAACTTTATACTCATCTAATAAACTATTTGTATCAACATGTAAATCTAATAACATGGCAGGAGATGCTCTTTTCTCAAATGCAGTTGGAAAGTATTGGAACCAACTCCCTCATGAACTTACATCACTGTCTTCATTTACACTTTTTAAACACAATCTGAAACTCTATCTTAAAACCCATTGGTTATGTCCCTGTACAAATCCAGACTAATCTCATACTATATCCCAAATACCCTCTCTTAAGACTTAATTCCTGCTCTATCTGTGTCTTTTTAGATCAAGGCCTATCCTTGGCAAAAACATATCTTGCCCAAATAGATATAATTTAAAATACCTAGTTAAATTCTTCTGCATATAGATCTAAAGCATCCTACCTAAGGCAGGCAACAAGCATTGTTTAAACTGTGAGCATTGCTGAACTGTTGCAACTTGAAGTATGAATTTAACAATTACTTTCTAGTTACTAATGAAGTCTTGTACATAAAGTCTAAAATATCTTATCTAATGCTTGTAACATGTTTTTTGTATAAACTATGAAGATTTCAGAACTGTTTAAAATTTGTAGTATTTAACTGTATAACAACTAGCACCTGTATGTTAGTAGTCTAGTAATCTCTTAGAGCTTATCTCCCCGGGACTCTACTGAAAATGGACATAAATCCAGTTAGACTATCCCGGTCAACAAATGTAAAATAAAAATAAATAAATAAAATAAATTAATATTGCTTACCTCCTGAATCAACTAGGGCTTTACATGGTAAGTCTAGTGTAAATTTGTGGCTAGCCATCTAGTCATCAAAACTAGCCTTAAAGGTAGCCAAAGTAAAACTGTGTTTAATCTGTACTGACATGGAATATGGTGTTTTAGCAACATATCCCTCCAGTCAGCCTTGTTTATGTTTCAGTGTAGATTTAAGTCTATAGTGTGGGTGTTGATAGAGGTAACGGTGTTGTGAAGATCTAGGATGTCAAATAAGGTTGGGTCTTTCATGGATCAGAAAAATAGGCATAGGTCACCTTGGAGCAGTTGCTAGGCTACCAAGTATAAGGAGAGCTGTGTTAATCTTTAAGGATAGTTAAAGAATTTAAGGCCTTCAATATTCTTGGTTAGAAGTCTTTGGGGCCTTTCCAGTTGAGCAATATGTATGGATTTGTAGCATACCAAAGGAGGGTATTGTATTTGATGATGGGTCTGATAAGGGACAAATACAGCGGTAGGATGACTTATTTGGTTCTTGAAGATATTCTCTTGGTAATTAACTAGGCCAGATAGAAGGATTTACTGACTATGAGGGGAGCATGACTGAATGGGTGAGAGAGAGACATATGTAGTAAGATTTCTTATGACCATCTCTGTCTGAAGAAGTGTAACACTTATATGAGGTGGGAGCAGCTTTTTTGCTACTATTCCGCACATTTTCTTGGATTTAACTTTAGAGCATTTCAGTACACCAGGTATGTGCATTTTCTGGAGCTGTTTAATATCAGAGGATGAGCAGTTAACAGTACCCATCTTAAAGTCATCAGAATATTCGGTCTATATTTCTCAAATGCTATGGTTTAGCATAGCACTATGATTTTGGCCCTCAGATTTAACATTCTTCCTCCTAGGTTCATGACTTTCCATCAGATCTCTTTATGAGAACATACTTTATTAAATACATAAACTAAACCTACACAAAGGTTCAGTATCACTGACTATATAGAGTCTAGTAGATAAAGACCCACTATTGTGAAAAATTAAAAAATGCTCCTTTTTCACACCGCCTGCTATGATTTATGATGGCCAATGCCATAGTTTTTAATGCTCAGATTTTGAGAAGTATAACTTGATCAACCACTCTTCTAGGACTTTTGCTTTGCTATCTGCAAAACAAATTGTAAACAGGAGAGTGCCAAGCATGTATCCCTGTTGCATCCCACCCATTCCAATTTTACATTTAGAGAGTGTATCAGTAACTTTTACAACCTGAGTTCTGTTGAATAGACAATTTACATTCCCGTAGACAATGTAGGGGTTTACATTAAGTTTGTCTAATTTTTCAAAAATTCCATCATGAGGAACAGTATCAAAAACCTTAACCAGGTCAAGATAAGTAGTGTGCACATAGCGACCACTATCGAGTTTACTAGGTTCAGGAGACAGAACTTGACGTTCAGAATACCAAACTGCATGGGCTCTAATTCAGTTAAGTTGTCTATGTCTTTCTGTAACTGTAGTAACTTTTTGTAGTGTACAGAGGTCTGAGGATAGCGACTGTAATTGACTTATATAACTCATGTGACTGTGGATTGTTCAGAAAAGCAGCAACATACCCTTTGCAGTGTGGTATTTCAATCCTGAAACAACACCCCAAAGCATTTGCTATTAGATGTAGTCCTCTGTATTAGCAGTATCTTCAGTCATTTAGTTGTGGTGATCCTTCGTTGGTCTGAATAGTTGTATATGATGCTTCCATAGTGCCTGTGGTTGTGTTATGCTGCCACACAGACACTACTCCTTCATTTAATTCCTTCTCTGAATGAACTGTTATTTGTGATGCCTTTTAAGGTGTTTTGTCCTCTGTGTTTCCCAATTAGGTAATGTTTAGTGTATTAGCTGAAAATATATAGTTAGTGAGAGCACTTTAATATTACAGGAGTGACTGCTACTAAATATATTATTCGATACTGGTTCCACTTCTGAGCTGAAGTAAATAGCCTTATCACAACAGTTGTGAGTTCAGAGATTACAAATACACTATCAAAGAAATTGTTCTGTACTTTAATGATTCTCAAAAGTATGACATTATTATATAAACCACAACAATAGCTCCCCTGCACTAGTAGCCTGGCTTAAGGTTTGCTATCTTATTTTTAGTTTTTTATGATTATAATTATTATGATTATTTTTAGATTAACATGACATGGCCTACTGTCTAGTTATTACATTTTAATTTCTGGAAAACAGAGTTTTATGGCTGGTGTAATAAAATAGTGTGCCTTCTAAATAACTCTGTGAAAGCCAGTTGATCAAATGTTATGGTGAATGAAACAAAATGCCCATTGTGGTATTTAATAAGGTTAAAAATTACATCTGGATTTATTATAATCAACTCTGATGGCATTGCATGTTGGGATAAAGGCTATATACTGACTATAATGGTCTTGTTGACATAGCCTTGGCTAAGTTGGTTATCAATTATCTGTACAATGGCCATCACAGAATTATCCAGCAACCTATTAAAAACTAACAAGAGTAGCTTCATTAATCAGAAAAGAGTTAAAAACTGGGTGGCAATATGTCTATACACACACACACACACACACACACACACACACACACACACACACACACACACACACACACACACACACACACGCACACACACACACATATAATATATATATATCTATATATATATATATATATATATATATATATAGAGAGAGAGAGAGAGAGAGAGAGAGAGAGAGAGAGAGAAATATAAATATGCAATGTTCTTTGGCTCCTATCTTTAGTTGTCAAGCTGATACCCTATTGGTTTTCAAGAAGCTTGATTGTTTAGGCCTGATCTGATATTTGCTGTGCTGCATGTATGTGTCAAGATTCATTTTGAACAAAATTAATGAATGACTGGATGTGGTTGTAAGGGGGAAATGACTTCATATTCTTGGAAGGTGTTGTGAGATACAAACCTCTCAGCTGCTCTACTTTATGCGAAGCACTCTAATTTTAAGCTACACTATAGTAGCTTCTTCACTAGTCTGCTTCAAGACATGACCGCTCCACTTTTAGCAATCTCATTGGTTCAGCCGCAGTGTGGCAATGAACCAAGGAGAAAATGTTTTTTTGGATTATGTCAACGTCTGAGCAGTCGAGTCGCAGCACACTTAATGTCTGCACCAGGTAGATATGCATCACACAGCAGCAGGAAATATAAACAACATTTCAGAATGGAAGCTGTGCATGTTTTCCCCACAAAGAGCTGGTAAAACAAATATATTTTTGTATAGTGGCATTTAGAATACAAAGACAAAAAAAAGACATAGAAGAACTATCGCCCCATTGGCCTGACGAGCCTGGTCTGCAAGGCCATGGAACGTATCATCATGGAACTCATAAACAAAGACATTGGTAATCTCCAAACTCCGGACCTACCCAGTTCAGATTTGTAAAAGGCAGATCATGTCTCCTAAACCTGATTGACTTCTTTGAAGCAGTCACCAAAGCCATAGATGAGGGTAAGGTGGTTCACACAGCTTATCTAGATCTCGCCAAGGCTTTCAACACCATCCCCCACTCTGGAATTATAGATAAGCTCACTAAACTAGGTATAAATCCCTATGTCAGAAGATGGGTTGCCAACTGGCTCATGGACAGAACCCACACTGTGAATGTAGCAGACTCCAAATCCGACTTTAGACCAGTGACAAGTGGAGTACCACAGGGTTCAGTCCTGGGTCCTCTCCTGTTTGGTGTCTACTTCTCTGAAGTACAAGCTAACACAGAAGGTCTTTGGCTAATGAAGTTCACAGATGACTGCAAACTATGAGCCATAATCGAAAGTCCTAACGATGTGGACATCCTACAAAAGGGTCTCACTGAGACAGATGCCTGGTGTCAAAGCCATGGCCTCAAGCTCAATGCCAAAAAGTGTATTGTCATCCCCTTTGGTAAAAACTCTGTACCCATGAACTTCCACATAGCTGGTAGTCTACTTAATGCCAAATATTTGATAAGAGACCTTGGGACACAGGTGGACAGTAGTCTCTCCTTTGATAATCACATCACCACAGTGGTCAGGAAATCCTTCTACGTGGCTCACCTCATCACAAAAGGTTTCTCATCCAGAAAAAAAGAGGAATTGTTCCCCTCTACTCATCACTCATTAGACCCATTATAGAGTACAATGCTCCTTTTGGTATGTACCTCACAAGACATCTACAACAACTAGAAAGGCCACAGAAATACCTCACAAAGAGGATTACTGGCCTCAAACAGATGCCCTACGCAGACCGTCTCAAAAAACTCCAGCTTTACTCCATCACATATCGCCTACTCAGAGGCGTTCTCTGCCTAACATACAAAGCTATGTCAAACCCAGAGTTGTTGTACATGCTCCACTTAAAGAAATCCCAATCCCTCCGAGCTACACGCTCTAGGGACCTAAACCTTATCACCACAATAAACAGAACATGCTGGAGGGATAGATTCCTGCCCCAGAGACTTCCCACACTCTGGAACAGACTACCTATCTATGTCAAACAGAACTCCTCATTAGCACTCTTCAAGAAAAATTTTGATGACTGGATGGGAGATAGGAAATTCACCCCGGGGATCACTTCTGTGGCTCTGCTCGACAGGGGCACAGGAAAATAATTTTCTTGGATGGCAAAAGCCAGGGTACATTTTTGGCTAGGCTTATGGGCCAATAGCCTAGTACCCTCCTATGAACCTATGAACCTATGACATAAGAGCTGGAGTGTAGCACAGCCCAATCTCCTATCCCTCAACCAACTAACCTTCTTTCATTCCATCTTTCACCATCCAGACAACTGTCCAGCACTCAAGGGCTTA